>NC_037681.1:94590765-94777753 GCF_003255815.1 Theropithecus gelada
AGTAGCTGGGACTACAGGCACCCGCCACCTCGCCCGGCTAGGTTTTTTTTTTTGCATTTTTTAGTAGAGACGGGGTTTCACCGTGTTAGCCAGGATGGTCTCGATCTCCTGACCTCATGATCCGCCCGTCTCGGCCTCCCAAAGTGCTGGGATTACAGGCTTGAGCCACCGTGCCCGGCCGGGGTTTTTCTTTTTTAATCTCTTAGTATTAGTCATAGATTTGATAATGGTACCATCCTCACATTTCTAGAATGAACTTTTTTTTTTGTCATGAGGTACTATTCCATTAATTTGGTAATGTGTTGTTTGGAATTTTGCATGTATATTTATTTATACAGTTGGTTGGTATTATTATTTGTGTGTATGGTGATTTTTGTTTGTTTTGCCTTTTGGGTTCTTTTTAGGCAGGGTCTCCCTCTGTCACTCAGGCTGGAGTGCAGTGGCATGATCATAGCTCACTGCAGCCTTGAAGTCCTGGACTCAGGTATCTTCCTACCTCAGTCTCTTGGGTAGTTGGGACTATAGGTGCATACCACTGTCCCCGTCTACTTTAAAAAAATTTTTTTTTGTAGAGATAGGGTCTCACTTTGCTGCCCAGGCTGGTCTCGAACTCCTGGGGACTCAAGCAATCTTTCCACCTCAGATTCCCAAGGTGTTGGGACCACAGGTGTGAGCTGTGATGCCTGGCCCATGTGTAGTTTGTGACAGGTTTTACCATCAATGTTATGAAAATAAATGGAGAAATTTTTCTTCTTTTCTAGCATGGGAATGATCTATTCCTTGAAGGTATGATAGAAATCATCCTTAAGATTGTATGGATTCAGTGCTGTTTGAGGGGAATCATTATTGGACAACTGTGTTCTGCCTCAGTTATTCACGGGGTTTTTTGGTTTTTTGGTTTTTTTTTTTAAATGGAGTTTTCGCTCCTGTTGCCCAGGCTGGAGTGCAATGGTGCGATCTTGGCTCATTGCAACCTCCACCTCCCGGGTTCAGGTGATTCTCCTGCCTCAGCCTCCCAAGTAGCTGGGATTACAGGCATGCGCCACCATGCCCGGCTAATTTTGTATTTTTAGTAGTGACAGGCTTTCACCATGTTGGCCAGACTGATCTCGAACCCCTGACCTCAGGCGATTTGCCTGCTTTGGCCTCCCAAAGTGCTGGGATTACAGGCATGAGCCACCATGTCTGGCCCCTAGGGAGAATTTCTTAAGCTGATACTCTTTTCTCTTTTTTTAAAGAGTCTTACTTTGTCACCCAGGCTGGAATGCAGTGGCCCTATTATAGCTCACTGCACCATCGCTTCTCAGCCTTTTGGCTAAGATCAAGTGTATAGCTCACTGCAGCATTGAACTCCTGGGCTCAAGCAAATCCTTCCACCTCAGCCTGCAGAATAGCTGGGACTATGGGCATGCACCACTATGCCCAGGTAATTTTAAAATTTTTTTGTACAGACAGTCTCGCTATGTTGCCCAAGTTGGTCTTGAACTCTTGGCCTCAAGCGGTCCTCCTGCCTTGGCCCCCCAAAGTGCTGGGATTACAGGTGTGAGCCGCCATACCTAGCCCTTAAAGTGATACTCTGTAAGGATCTTCTAATTCACTAATTAGGTTTACTGCATTATATAGTCTGCTAGTTACCATCTTCATTATCTTCATTGGGTGTTTTACTTTGGCAATTGCATTTTTCAACTCTAAGAAAGTTCTTTTCTTATTCCTCCTTTTTTATGACAGCCTATTCTTGTTTTATCAGCAAGGCAGTATCTTTTGTTTTCTCCTGTTTCTACATACAGTGTGTGGATTGTGCTGCAGACCCATGGCTGCTCCCTACCATCTCTAGTAATACCACAGAGACTCTAGGAGACTCAAATTTGTCCTCCTACTTCTACCCCAACTCTTAGTCAGGAGCCATGTGTGAGGCTAGTATGTGTGGGTTTGCGGGGTCAGAAGGAGGGAAATCCCAAAAATACTTCCAAGTTAAATGTTTTTCTGGTGCACTCTGCTCTATATGTGTTGCTCTTGCTGAAGCCTTTCAAAGGGCTAGGACCCTTCTTCGGAATCTGAGAGTGCTTTTTAGCCAAATTGGACTACTTACTGTTGTGTAATCTTTTTTCTCCTCCTGTACTGTTGTCTCTACCTGAAGTGCAGTCTTTTTAATCTCCATTTCCATCTGTGAGAATTCTACTCATCAGTTACTTCCCAGCTTAATGCCACTTTCTTTCAGAAACTCCCTGAGATTCCTTCCACCATCAGTAATCATCCCTTCATCACATGTTCTGCCTTACATTCCAGCTTTGTATATCCTCATCACCCTCTTCCTTTTTGCATTGTGAGCTCTTTGAGTTCAAGAACTGTCTTGTTCACCTTTAGATGGAGGGTGTTGGAATGACGAGGTTAGAGGAAGCCAGGTTTGAATCCCTTCAACATTTATTCACCATGAAACCTTGCACAAGTAAGTTACTTCACCTCTGAGTGGATTTTCCCCTCTGGAAAAGGGGCATTACAGCAGTACCTTCCTCATGAAGCCGTTTTGAAGATTAAATGAGATAACATACCACAGTAAAGGTTAAAATAAATGTTAATTCCTTTTCTCTACCCTTACGGTACCCTGTCCATGTAGTGTGTCATCCACACAGGCCTTCAGTTAATGGCGATTGAATGAAAAATATAGCTCCAAAGTGCTTTTGTACAAAACTCACTTTTGCATTGTTGAGTCAATGGCAGATCCAGAAAAGAATCTGGGGCCGGGCATGCTGGCTCATGCCTGTAATTCCAGCACTTTGGGAGGGCAAAACGGGTGGATCACCTGAGGTCAGGAGTTCGAGACCAGCCTGGCCAACATGGTGAAACCCCGTCTCTACTAAAACTACAAAAATTAGCTTGTCATGGTGGCGGGCGCTTGTGATCCCAGCCACTCAGGAGGCTGAGGTAGGAGAATCACTTGAACTCGGCTGGGATGGGGAGGGGGGCGGAGATTGCAGTGAGCCGGGAGGTTGCAGTGAGCTGGGAGGTTGCAGTGAGCTGAGATTGCGCCACTGCACTCCAACCTGGGTGGCAGAGCGAGACTCTGTCTCAAAAAAAAAAAAAAAAAACAAAAGAATCCGGGGCTGCTGAACATCCCACACTTGTGCCCACTTGCACATGCTGAGCAAGTGAAATGTTTTAATTATGTTTCATAAAGTCTCTAGAATTAAGTAGGGTTTTGTTTTTATTTGTTTTAACAAACAAATTGTAGTCCTTTTATGAAAGATACAGAATTCTATTTGGTGGTTGATTGGTTGGATTTTCAAATAAGCAGTTGCTTTCTGGTTTGCCTTGACATTTTATAAACAAATAGCTACAGATGGAACTCAAAAGAGAGGCAACATAGTGTTATAGTGGAAAGATTTGATTCAAAGTTAAATTTTAGATGGTTGTTGACTGTTAACTCCTCCCTAGACAGACTTCACAAATCCCTCAATCAGTGATCTTGTTAATTCTGTATATGGTTCTCCTCTGCTTTTGCTATATTGAAGTGGCATGTCATCTCCCTTTAGAGAGTCTTGTTTTTTTTTTGTTTTTTGTTTTTTTTTTGAAACGGAGTCTGGCTCTGTCGCCCAGGCTGGAGTGCAGTGGCCGGATCTTAGCTCACTGCAAGCTCCGCCTCCCGGGTTTACGCCATTCTCCTGCCTCAGCCTCCTGAGTAGCTGGGACTACAGGCGCCCGCCACCTCGCCCGGCTAGTTTTTTGTATTTTTTAGTAGAGACGGGGTTTCACCGTGTTAGCCAGGATGGTCTCGATCTCCTGACCTTGTGATCCGCCCGTCTCGGCCTCCCAAAGTGCTAGGACTACGGGCTTGAGCCACCGCGCCCGGCCGAGAGTCTTGTTTAATAGGTAGGAAAATCTCATCCATGATTATGAAATTTTGACTAAACTGGGGATCTGATTCTACCTTTTTGGTGGAAGAAAACTTTTATAATTCCTTGTTTCGTTGATTATTAAACCTGTTTGGAGAGGTAGGGGTGTATGTGGAGGGGTGTACTCCATGGAGTAAATATGCTTTCTAGGAAATTCTCTCTTTTTTTTTTTTCATCTCCCTCTAGGCCTGCACTCCCCAAAGTCTTGGAAACTTGCTGGATATGATGTACCGGGAGCCAGCACGATGGTCCTACACATTCCAGACATTTTCCTTTTTGAGCCGCCTGAAAGTACAGCTGGAGCCCTTCCCTGAGAAACTCTTACAGGCCAGGAAGCCAGTACAGATCTTTGAGAGGTCTGTGTACAGTGACAGGTAAAATGCCAAGCCCTCCACCAGTCACAAGCCCCGTGCTCAGTGCTGCCTGTTTGATCTTGCACAGATCCTGCACTGCTCTGGTCACTGATAATTATACTTTGAAAAATTGTCTTCTTTTTTAAAGACAACACTATACAGATTTGTCCAGAATTGTACTTGTACCAAATTGTCATCTATGTCAAGAAAGGAAATTGTGTTTTTCATCAACTGAATGCTTTGAATTTCTTACATTGCTACTGATTATCTTATGTTTCCTTTTTTTCTGGCATGGAGCGAGCTGGTAGCCACCTAATGTAACCATCACATGCTAAAAGGCACAGAATAGACACTGAAGTAGCAGTGTATATTCTAAGAAATCAAATGATTCAGTGGTTGGTTATCCCCTTTTAAAAAAAAGCAGACAAAATTAAAATTTGTGTTCCTAAAAATGATATAAGAGATATTTTCAGCCTTTTTTTTATTCTTCAAGAAAGGATGCTTAGGCAGAAATAGCACATTTTGTGAAACTGGCTTCTGTCTCAGATTTAGCCCTTTTTGACCCCTTCTGCTGTGAGGGCTTCTTGCTGGCCAGAGTCTAGTGGACATCAGTGCCTGTGTCAGATCAGGGATGGGCATCATCCTGACCACCTGAGGGAGTGAGATGTGAAGTCACTTTTAATGCAGGCTAGCAGCACCCTGGGAAGTGAGCCCATCTGCTCCAGAAGAGCTAGGCCGTGCAGGCTCCAGAATGCCTGGCTCTGCCGCAGAGACCAGGCTGTGACTTGAGGTTAAGCCGCCTAGAGACAAAGTCAGGATGGCTTGATCTGGACACTGCTGGGGTTTTTCTTATCTGAAGCCTATGAATGACCAGTGTCAGTGTGAAATGGTGCTTTCAAGCAAAATGATCTTTCTTAAGGCTCTTTGAATTATCAAAATGGAAAGTGGTACATTTTCATTGTCACTGCTGAAGACGCTCAGTTGGTTACTCTTTTAATTCCGAATTAGACAAACTAGTTCTATTTCTTAGTGCTTCCAGAAAGCCTCCTAGAAGAAAAAAATAAGGGTACTTTTGTAAATGACAAGTGATTTTTCTGACTTTACCCTAAAATCTTGGAAGATATATAAAACAAACTCTATAGGCTATCCATTCCTTCTTTACGTACCCCGAGAGAGCCTACTTTTTATAAAAGCTAAATATGTGAATTACATATGGCTGGGCTATAGGTTTTACTTCTTTTTCAGCTGTTGGGTATGCCACGTGCCTGTTTTCCTCTCTTTTCTCCCAAGCCATGCCTCTCGGACTCAGAAGTTGAATTACATATAACCACATGGGTTGCTTGGAAACATAGTCTTTATTTCTAGTCCCTTCATGAAGTAGGCTTGTGAGACCCTCAGAGGAAAATAGAGAAGTAGAAACACTTTGTTAATTAGAAATGCATTAAGAAGCTACGTGGATCTTAACCTTTGCTTGTAAAGGAAGAGGTAAGAATTGATTACACTGTGGGCATACAACATTCCAGGTGCTATCTTCACTGAGGGCATTTTTGAGACAGAAAGGAAAACTAATTACAAGTTCCAATCCTGAGGGTAATTTAGACTTTCTTCACTCGCACAGATTTATTGGATGCCTCCCGTGTTGAAGCACCAAGGCTGGCCCTGGGGCTGCAACAGTGAATAAGGCAGACCCAGTCCCTGCCTAACAGGGACTGAACACATGCTCACGTGTGTGGTATTTGTTCCAAAGGAGGAACACAGGTTATCTGGGAGAGTTGATTATAGGGAGGAGGAAATCTTAGTCTTTTCTGTTTGAGTTAAAGGAAACATTAGCATATGATTTTGGAGCAGAGACCCTGACTCCTAGATCCTTATGCCCTGTTCTGTCCTACAGCCCCTGCATTCAGTCTGCAGTACTTCCCTCCCACTCAGCACCACACCCTTCTACCCCTCACCCCATCACCACCAAGAGCTTTGAAGAAATAAAGGAAGTGCTCTTTCTCAAGAAAGCCAAGAACCCCTTTCATAGGGCTTATTAGCAAATCTTTAATTTCTCTTTTTAGGATCCTTTTTGTTTTGTTTTAAGACAGAGTCTCGCTCTGTCACCCAGGCTGGAATGCAGTGGTATAATCTCGGCTCACTACAACCTCCGCTTCCTGGGTTCAAGCAATTCTCGTGCCTCAGTCTCCTGAGTAGCTGGGATTACAGGGACACGCCATCATGACTGGCTAATTTTTGTGTTTTTAGTAGAGACAGGGTTTCACCATGTTGGCCAGGCTGGTCTCAAACTCCTGGCCTCAGGTGATCCGCCCGCCTCAGCCTCCAAAAGTGCTGGGATTACAGGTGTGAGCCACAGTGCATGGCCACTTTATAGGATCTTAATTTCATCTTCTAGTTATCTGTGAAGAACTCAAAAATATTTTGAGTTTAAAATGTTACCCTTTTCTTTGTTCTCATCAACTAGACTATGGCTAAACCATTCCAGACTGGGAAAGTTTGCTTTTGGAGTTTCTAAGTTAGCTTCTTCATAGCCTAACAAAAAGCAGTTATAATAATAACTAAGATATCTAGAATACCATGTGCCAGTCACTATTCTAAGCACTTTATGAGGATTATTACAAGACATCATAATAACGGGCTGAGAGGATTTAGGTGACTTGCCTGAGGTTACATAGCTAGTGAATGTTTCAGCCAGGATCAGACCCTGGAATGTTATTCTGAGGTATTCCCTTAATGGTGACACTCACAGCCTTGCAGTCTGCACTTTCCTGAGCCATCATATACAAGGGTTCTGAATTTTATTTTCTCCGAGGTGGCCAGTTGCTGAAGTGGCCATTTGCTGAGCATTACCTTGAAAACTGGAGTACCTTGTTTAGGATGCAAATTGTGTTTTGTATTAAAATGCCTGAGGTTTGAAAGCAGAATTGATCCCTGGTTTGTCTGAAGCCATGGTTTGTATTTAGCTCTGATTTCCTGTTTACCAGATGCTCTTTTGGTTGTAGAAATAAGCAGGGGGCAAAGCTGGTTTGATTATTAGCTTTAGCTTTCTTTTACCTGAACTAGAAGCTCGGCAGCAGAGGAAGCAAGCAAGCAAGAGCTCATATGCACTTTGCAGGAGAGTCTGCTTTCTTGGTAATACTGAAATTAGTGGGAAATGCATTTTCTGCTCCATAGAGGACACCACATAAAAACTATTTGTTCTGCATGTCTCAGCTAGACAAAAGGATGGCTCAGTACCCTGGAGAGTCAGAAGTCCTCAGTCCTTGTATGAAATTGAGTGGGTGGATTTACACTGGATTCACTTGTTTATTTGTTTTGGGCCTTGCTATAGTAATAATAATAAGGAAATCTCAAAAATTCAAGTTTACATATATTTGCTGTATGTTCTGACTGATTTCTAGCAGAGAAAATTGTTAGGGACCAATGATACTATCTTCTGTCCCTTTTCTTCCAGTGAATCAGTCCATCTGGAAAGGTGTGATTTCAGCCTCCAAAGTCTAGATCCTATTTCCCATCTTAGTTATTGAGCAGGGAGGGAGATATGGGTTAAGAATTCAGATTTCTTAAGGATTGATGAGGAGCTCGAAAGGTTAAGTGGTTTGAACAGACATGGAACAAGTTGGTTATTGATTTTTCTGCTTCTCTCTCTCTCTCTGGTGCCTTTCATTCCATTTCCCATTCTCCTCCCCTCCCCATTCCCATCCCACTTCCAACCAGGTATATCTTTGCAAAGAATCTTTTTGAAAATGGTTCCCTCAGTGACATCGAGTGGCATATCTATCAGGACTGGCATTCTTTTCTCCTGTGGGAGTTTGCCAGCCGGCTCACATTACATGGCTTCATCTACCTCCAGGCTTCTCCCCAGGTAACACCGAACCTAAAACCTTAGACTTTAGGGCCATATGAAACCTAAGAAGTAACATTCTCCAAGCCCCTGATTTTCTGGTTGGAGAAATTAGAGCGTAGACATTACCTGCAGCACGGAGAGCAGTGGGGCACACCCTCCTGTCCCAGCGTTGAGCACCCTGTTCCCCACTGGCTTTGTGTAGCAGAGTGCTAAAGCCATTGACTATGCATAAAAGGATCGCTGTTGATGTAGCAACAACAGAGCAAATCGAGCATCATCTTTATCACTTAGGGTTTGCAGGTGGGACGCTCTGACCTGTAGCCACTTGCCTCAGCTCCTCCTTCACTCTGACTGGGTCATCAGAGTGTGTAGTCTTGATAGTTTCCTGAGTAAGATGTGAGGAGGAAGAGAAGGAGAATTTTCTCACCTCATCATGATACTGCCCTAATTTATGGCCCTTTTTTGAACCCTGATGCCATTGGGAAGGCAAGATGGACTATAGTAGTTCCATTCTGTGACTCTCAGGCTGGTGCCATCCTGCATGCAGTAGGATGATGTCATGGCAGGAGCACCAGAGTCTCTGGAGGCTGAAGTGAGCTGTGGCTTCTGGTGACTGGAGTGACCTTGGGCAGCCCCTGGAGACCATTCCACTGGAGAGATCCTTGCCTGTAAAATCCACTGGCTCGATCTAGATGATCCCTAAGGGCTCTTCTGGAGTGGGATTCTGAGTCAAGGTGAGAGGTTTTTTTTTTTCAGAGATATATCGCTCTCAGCTTTTGAGACATACATCCAATATATAGTCAAATGCCAGATAGACCACATACTGTTAGAAGGAAGGAAAGCTGTCTCCAAGCTAGAGGCTGTGCTTTTTAGAGATGGAACTGAGACTTGTGGGCAGAAAGGAGCCTGAGAACAGACTGAGCAGAACCAGAGGATGAGTGGGAGAGCTCCCATCACAGAGCCTCACACCAGCCAACGAGGAGAGGACTGGAAAGAAGGGTCTTGCCTTCAGAAGGTGGCAACCAGGAAAAAAGAGGCCCTTGAATGTGACTGGGACCAGATATTGGGGATCTTTGTGTTGAGAGTTTTTGGACATTTTGAGGCAAAAGCTAGATCATAGGAGGGAATAAGAGATTCTACAGAAATAAGGGTTAAAGTTTAAAATGAAACTGGGCTGGGTGCAGTGGCTCACGCTTACCATCCCAGTATTTTGGGAGGCTGGCATGGGAGGATCACTTAAGACCAGGAGTTCAAGACCAGCCTAGGCAATATAATGTGAGTCCATCTCTACAAAAAAGTTTAAAAATTAGCCGAGTGTGGTTATGTGTGCCTGTGGTTTTAGCTATTGGGGAAGTGAGACAGGAGGGTCACCTAAGTCCAGGAGCTCGAGGCTACAGTGAGCTGTGATTGTGCCACTATACTCCAGCCCAGGTGACAGAGTAAGAACTTGTTTCTAAAATCAAATAAAACTGAACTAAAGATTCAGTGAGGCCAGAGGGCTAATAACCTTCCGTGGAAAGAAGCACACTAAAGTTAGATGCATTGATTGCAAGTTGACCAGGTGGGTCATGTTTATGTGACTTCTTTCAGTAGTCTTCATTGCCTGAGAACCGGAGTAGAAGAAGGGGATTATACTTTAGGGGTAGAGATTAGTGTCAGTGATTATGGGGAAACGAGTCCCCTCTCAGAGAGGGCAGTTTGAAGTGTCAAAGTGTAGGGTTCACGTTGAGAGAGAAGTCCTGAGCCCCAGGAAGGTTTGTGGCCTGGGCCAAAGAGGAGTGAGAGTGCTGTGAGGTTGGACTGAGTAAAGATCCTGGTTGGAATTTGAAGAGGTGACAGGTTTCCTATGGGAGTCTTGGGATGGCTGGACTGAAAGAAGCAGGAGGTTGAGGAGCTGAGCATTAGGAGAAGTGAGAATGCTGACTTAACCTTTTCCAAGAGAACAGAACTTCAGCACAATCAGCTCAGTGCCTTGAAGCCAGCACTGGGGAGGAGTGAGAGAGGAAGTGGAGTGACTCATTCCTGGGAGTAAAATGGGGCTACTTGGGCCAGCTGAAGAGGCTCTTGTTTCTGGGGAGTGGAAGTTGGACCCAGCAGGGAGAACAAGAAAGTCTTAATTGCTTTTCTTCTTTGTGCACTCTGAATGACCTTGTAATAGAATGCCTGAAACTGGTTAATTTATAAAGAGGCTTATTTTGGCTCACAGTTATGGAGACTGGGAAGTCCAAATTGTGCAGCCTTAACTTCCAGTGAGGACCTCCTGCTACCTCATCACGTGATGAGGTGGAAGGGAACAGGCATGTGCAAAAGGGGCAAGACGGGAGGAGCAGCCTTGCTTTATAACATCCTGCTCTTATGGCAGCTGGTCCAGTCCCACGAGAGTGAGAACTCACTCTGGCGAGAATTAACCCAGTCCCAAGAGAGTGGCATTAATCTGTCTTAACAACCTAATCACCTCTTAAAGGCCCCACCTGTCAACACTACCACACTGAGGACCAAATTTCCAACACATGAATTCTGGGGGATACACTCAAACCATAGCAAAAGATGATGATGATGATGATGATGATGATGATGATCGTGCCTGTAATCCCAGCACTTTGTAATGATGATGATGATGCTCATCATCATCGTCGTCATCACTTGGGGGCAGATCTGCCTTTTTGGAGAGGCTAATTGAAATATTTCAGCTGGAGTAGAATGAGAAGAGTTGAAGAATGATTGCAACTTAATGGCAGAAAAGAAAAATAACTTATCCATTTCGAGATTAGATGGGGATTTTAATGCTGTTTTGATGGCATTAGTTCTAGAGATGCAGGAATGCCTATATTTCTTCCCTGAAGTCACACTTGACCTCTTCTGTGAAGTTCAGAGGTAACTGTGCCCAAGGGAAGAACAGAATACAAGTTGACATGTCACTATGTAAAAAACTGTGCAGGTGCCCAATCTTCTAGTTCAGAGCCCTAGTAAATACTGAGTTTCGAGCATGTCAAATGGACTTCGTAGGTCCTTCTGCTCCTTTCTACCTATTCTTCCCTATCTTCTTTTTTTCTGAGATGGAGTCTTGCTCTGTCGCCCAGGCTGGAGTGCAGTGGCACGATCTCGGCTCACTGCAAGCTCCCCTTCCTGGGTTCACGCCATTCTCCTGCCTCAGCCTCCCAAGTAGCTAGGACTACAGGCGCCCGCCACCACACCCAACTAATTTTGTGTATTTGTAGTAGAGACAGGGTTTCACCATGTTAGCCAGGATGGTCTCGATCTCCTGACCTCGTAATCCATCCGCCTCGGCCTCCCAAAGTACTGGGATTACAGGCGTGAGCCACCGCGCCCAGCCCCCTAACTTCTTAAAAGCAAGCAAGCTAGGCCAGACCGGACCAGGCAGGTGCAGTGGTTCACGCCTGCAATGCCAGCACTCTGGGAGACCAGGGTGTGAGGACTGCTTGAGCCCAGGAGTTTAAGACCCACCTGAGTAACATAGTGAGAGCCCCCTGCCCTCTACGAAAAATTTAAAAATTAGCCAAGCATGGTGGTGTGTCTGTATTCCCAGCTACTCAGCAGGCTGAGGTGGGATATTACTTGAGCCTGGGAGATTGAGGCTGCAGTGAGTCATGATTGCACCACTGCATTTCAGCCTAGGCCACAAAGCAAGACCTTGTCCCAAATAAATAAGTAAAACTTTTTAAAAAAAAAAAAAAAAGCAAGTCAGGCTGGGCATGGTGACTCACTCATGCCTGTAATCCCAGCACTTTGGGAGGCTGAGATGGGAGGATTGCTTGAGGCCAGGAGCTCAAGAGCAGCATAGTCAACATAGGGAGACCCCACCTCTAAAAATTAAAAAAAAAAAAAAGCAAGCTAACAATTTTAAAACTCAGAAGAGAAATGGCTAGGCCTCAGTGTTCCTACCCAGCCCCATGGAATCAAGAAGAGAGTGCAGCTGATCAGTGTACATCAAAAAGCCAGGCCCTGCCTGGGACCAGCACAGCATGGGGATAGCATGCAGGAGGTGCATGGGGACAAATGGCATCTGGGTTTGGGCTTGAGAGGCATAGTGAAAAGACCCACTAGCAGTCACTTTCCATTTCCTGTCTCTGACTCCAAGCAATCAGAACAGCAGTTCTTCTTCCTGGGTGGGGCAGGTTAAGAAGACCAGTACAGGGTCTCTCCTCTGCCACTTGTAGCTACACTATCTTTCCTGTGCACATGCAGGTGTGTCTTCCTCATGAGGTCTGAGATGAAGAGGGGCCAGATTAAAGCACTGTTTGCACGGGATTTTTAAAAATAGAATTTGTTATAACCGTATCAGTAAAGCAAGAGTTATGCTAAATGCTCATAGTAGGAGTTTGCTTCGACTTTTTTTTTTTTCCCCCCTCAATACTGCCACCAGTTAAGACTTAGACTTCTAAGGGAAATCCATTTGCTCTGTTAAGGAAATTAATAGTAAATAGAGATATGTTAGCCTATTTTAATAGATCAATGTTAGTGTCAGTGTTTGTCTGCAAGCAGTGAATGAATAATTAGCTTTCCTAAAAAGAATTGTTCTGCCTTTCTGTGTGTACTTGGAAGCATAAAGCCACATTTAAAAATAAAATTGTTTTCATGAATCAGGCATTTTTTTTCTCAGAAAGGAAAATTAGATAGCTTTGCTATGCTTAGAAATCCTACAGCTACCTTTCCGGTGGGAATATAAATTGGTTAACCGGGCCGGGCGCGGTGGCTCAAGCCTGTAATCCCAGCACTTTGGGAGGCCGAGACGGGTGGATCACGAGGTCAGGAGATCGAGACCATCCTGGCTAACTCAGTGAAACCCCGTCTCTGCAAAAAATACAAAAAACTAGCCGGGCGAAGTGGCGAGCGCCTGTAGTCCCAGCTACTCAGGAGGCTGAGGCAGGAGAATGGTGTAAACCCGGGAGGCGGAGCTTGCAGTGAGCTGAGATCCGGACACTGCACTCCAGCCTGGGCGACAGAGCAAGACTCCGTCTCAAAAATAAATAAATAAATTGGTTAACCTCTAAGGAGGCAGTCTGGCAGTATATAATTGCAAATGCATATACCTTTTGATCATTAATGAAATTTGTTTCTATAATTTTATTTCCTTAGAGAAAAGGTAAGAGAGAAACAGCAAAGACTCCCAAGTCTTTGGGATTATTGTGTACTACATTTGGAAATTAAGTTTTCATTTCTTAAGTTATTGAAAGAGGGAAGTCCTGGCCCGGGCACGGTGGCTCACGCCTGTAATCCCAGCACTTTGGGAGGCCAAGGCAGGCAGATCACGAGGTCAAGAGATTGAGACCATCCTGGCCAACATGGTGAAACCTCATCTCTACTAAAAATACAAAAAATTAGTTGGGCGTGGTGTCGCCCACCTGTAGTCCCAGCTACTCAAGAGGCTGAGGCAAGAGAATCGCTTGAACCTAGGAGGCGGAGGTGCAATAAGCTGAGATCGCACCACTGCACTCCAGCCTGGCAACAGAACGAGACTCTGTCTCAAAAAAATAAAATAAGAGGGAAGTTCTAAATCAGTGGGTTAATCCATCTATTCTTCCAGGACACATGATATTGAATAATGAAATGTTTGTCAAGCAGAGAGAAGCCCGAAAATAATTCAGTCAAAACAAACACTTGGAGCAAAAATTTTGAGATGTAAAAGAACCTGGCCTGTTCCCCAGGAAAGAGGTCAAATCTGGCTAAAGCAGTGAGTCCAGGGGAAGAGCTAAGGCAGTTGAGAAGTAGGAGGGGTAGCTCTGTGTGACAGGTAAGGAAGATGTCATTTTCGGAGCCAGTGTGCATCAAACTTCACTACCAGATGAATGCAAAATAGAAGTATGCACACTCTGCAGAGCAGTGGGGGAGGAGAGTTAGTCTCAAGCCTCACTTGTTTTTCTACTTCTTTGTTTTATCTTTGACCTGTGCAGATTTTACATTCTATTCCTGAGTGAATGTTTGGTATGATATGAAAGCTATTTCAAATGAACTAACATTTTATAAATGCAGTGCTACTCATACATACTGCTTTGAACCCTGGGACTATGGCTGTAGGTGGTAAAGAGCCTGTGAAGTATTTTCAGCAAGGAAAGTCATGTCATTATATTGCTGTACTACCGAAGGGTGGAGTGAAGGGTATAAACTGGAAAAAAGGAACAGCTTTTGCCAGGAGCTCAATACGACTTACCTTAGTTACCTGTGGATGGGTAGACAGTGAGGAAATAGAAGCCCACAAAGATTGCACTGCTGGTACCTGATGAAGGCAGGAATTTACTCCTGGACTTTCTGACCTTAAGGCCTGTACTCTGTCCATATACTTCCCTGCCTCTGGGAGGCAAAATCAGAAGGCTTCTGCCTTAATCCAGGTGAGAGGTGATGAGGACCCGACAAGGGCAGAGGTGAGAAGAGAGGCAAGGAGAGAACCATCTAGTGAGATGAAAGAGAATTGAGTGACTTTCCAGATATAGTAGGGAGAAGGAAGAACAAGGAAAATTCCAGGTCCATGGCTTGGATGACTGGATGGATGATGTTTGCCATTAACCAATTTAGGATACTCCAGAGGAAGGGCAAGTTTAAGATGGAGATGGGAAAAGAATGATGTAGATCCTCTGATTGCATAAGAAAACAAGACAGCAGAAGTAAAGGTATGGCTTGTAATGCCCAAGATAGACATTATGGATGGGCCTCAGAGCCCCTTAAGACTGCATTGTAGCAGCCAAAACAGCAAATGAGCTCATCAGGGCCTGGGGACTGTCTTTTAGGTTTGTTTGAAGAGACTGTACCGGAGGGCCAGGGAGGAAGAGAAAGGAATTGAGCTGGCCTATCTAGAGCAGCTGCATGGCCAACACGAAGCCTGGCTTCTTCACAAGACCACGAAGTAAGTGGAGAAAAGAATGTATCAGACAAGGCCGGGCGCGGTGGCTCAAGCCTGTAATCCCAGCACTTTGGGAGGCCGAGATGGGCGGATCACGAGGTCAGGAGATCGAGACCATCCTGGCTAACACGGTGAAACCCCGTCTCTACTAAGAAATACAAAAAAATAGCCGGGCGAGGTGGCAGCGCCTGTAGTCCCAGCTACTCGGGAGGCTGAGGCCGGAGAATGGCGTGAACCCGGGAGGCGGAGCTTGCAGTGAGCTGAGATCTGGCCACTGCACTCCAGCCTGGGCGACAGCGCGAGACTCTGTCTCAAAAAAAAAAAAAAAAAAAAAAGAATGTATCAGACAGACCTGGCTCCCAACAGCCAGTTATTAAAAACAAGTTCAGCATGCAGCCCCCTATAGGAAGGTTCAGAATATACTGGAAATGGTTGGAAATGTCAAGCATTTTCCAACTCAGAAGTTTAATATTGCTGGATGCCGTGGCTTACGCCTGTAATCCCAGCACTTTGGGAGACTGAGGCGGTGGATCACCTGAGGTCAGGAGTTCAAGACCAGCCTGGCCAACATGGTGAAACCCCATCTCTACTAAAAATACAAAAATTAGCCAGGTGTGGTGTTGGGTGCCTGTAATCCCAGCTACTCGGGAGGCTGAGGCAGGAGAATTGCTTGAACCTGGGAGGCAGGGTTGCAGTGAGCCAAGATCGCACCACTGCACTCCAGCCTCGGCGACAGAGTGAGACGCCCAGAAGAAGTTTAATATTTGAGTGTAATCTTTACATTCCAAGGGCCTTTTTATTAGATTCTATTTCTCCAGCTTTTTCTTTGTTTCTTAACATTTCCCTAGATTGAACATTGTGATCGATGGTGATAGTTGGCTCAGCATGAAGGGCTGAAAATGTTAGAGAAATTGTCAATATTACTAAGTTGACATTCCTAGTTTCTGCCTGTCCTCCCTTTGGCTTGGTTTGTTGTCCACTTAAAATGTTTGGTGCTCTGACCGTTAGTATCACTCTCAAGAATGAAGAGAAACCTCAACCTTTCTGTTTCCAGCCAACTTTATTGAATTTGTTTTTTTAAATGCAGTTTACACGCAGTTTCATTGAAAAGTCATGTTGAATTTAGATCTGTTCTCTGAGTAAGAAAGACTTGGCAAGTATGTGAAACTTGACTCAAATTACTTTTCTTTTTTTCTGTCCCCCAAACGTTCACGCTTCTTATAGGCTCCACTTTGAGGCTCTGATGAACATTCCAGTGCTGGTGTTGGATGTCAATGATGATTTTTCTGAGGAAGTAACCAAACAAGAAGACCTCATGAGAGAGGTGGGAAGGACTTTAACTTCTGCTTTCTAGTGGCTTCCTTTGTTGTACTTTTATCTTTCTGGCTTTTGCTTCAAAGTTCAATATCATGGGTCTTGTGCTTTGCATCTCACGTTGCATTTCACACTCCAAGGCCTATGGGATCTTGTGCAAATTACAAATATATCCCTATTCTCTAAAGTATGCTGGACTAATAATTGTTAAATAATTGACTTGTAAATGTGCTTGCCAGCTGACTTTCCTCTCTAAGGCATCCTAAAACTAGGGAAACAAGACTACTGGATTCTATTCCCAGCTCTGCCCCTTGATGCTATACAACCCTGGGCTTCTCACATTTCTTCTCCATGCCTATTTTCCTTTCCTCACAAAACCCTCATGGGCTTGACTGCATATGCATTTATTGAAAATTCTGTTAAAAATGTGAAATTAAACTTTTGATTTTCTCCTTCCCACAGGTAAACACCTTTATAAAGAATCTGTAACTGAGCCGGGCGCGGTGGCTCAAGCCTGTAATCCCAGCACTTTGGGAGGCCGAGACGGGCGGATCACGAGGTCAGGAGATCGAGACCATGGCTAGCACGGTGAAACCCCGTCTCTACTAAAAAATACAAAAAACTAGCCGGGCGAGGTGGCGGGCGCCTGTAGTCCCAGCTACTCGGGAGGCTGAGACAGGAGAATGGCGTAAACCTGGGAGGCGGAGCTTGCAGTGAGCTGAGATCCGGCCACTGCACTCCAGCCTGGGTGACAGAGCGAGACTCCGTCTCAAAAAAAAAAAAAAAAAAAAAGAATCTGTAACTGATACCATGATGTTCAGGCTGTGATCTGGGCTCCCTGACTTTCTGAAGCTAGAAAAATGTTGTGTCTCTCAACCACCTTTCCATTCCCAGCCCCTCTCATCCCTGGAGCACTCTGCCGCTCAAGGGCTGGTTTGTTAATTATTGTTAGACTTTACCATTGTTTTCTTTTGTATCTGAAGCATTTTGAAAATAAAGTTTAAGTTTTGCTTGTTTTTCTAATTCAGTTGCTCATTTATTTCAGCATGTGTTTCTTGGTGCTTGCTCTGAATTCACCTCTAGACTAGTGTATTAGTCCGTTTTCACACTGCTATAAAGATAACTACCTGAGGCTGGGTAATTTCTAAAGGAAAGAGGTTTAATTGATTCACAGTTTCACATGGTGGGGGAGGCCTCAGGAAATTTACAATCATGGCAGAGGGGAAACAGGCACATCTTACAGGGTGGCAGGTGAATGAGCGAGTGCAAAAAGAGCAGGGAAAACTGCCTTATAAAACCATTAGATGTCGGCCGGGCGCGGTGGCTCAAGCCTGTAATCCCAGCACTTTGGGAGGCCGAGACGGACGGATCACAAGGTCAGGAGATCGAGACCATCCTGGCTAACACGGTGAAACCCCGTCTCTACTAAAAAATGCAAAAAAACTAGCCGGGCGGGTTGGCGGGCGCCTGTAGTCCCAGCTACTCGGGAGGCTGAGGTAGGAGAATGGCGTAAACCTGGGAGGCGGAGCTTGCAGTGAGCTGAGATCCGGCCACTGCACCCCAGCCTGGGCGACAGAGCAAGACTCCGTCTCAAAAAAAAAAAAAAAAAAAAACCATTAGATGTCGTGAGAACTCACTGTCATGAGAACAGCATGGGGGAGACTGCCCCGGTGATACAGTCACCTCCCACCGGGTCTCTCCCTTGACACCTGGGGATTACAATTCAAGATGAGATTTGGTTGGGGACACAAAGCCTAACCATATCAACTAGCAATTTTCAAATTGCTCCCAGAACTCTCCCCCAAGCCCTACCTGCCATGCATGAAGAAGGGAAAAGTGGCTCAAGAGTGGGTGGGATCTTAAATGTGAGCCCCAAGAGCAGGAAATGGAGCTTGAACTCTAGGAAGCTTCTTTATCTCTTACCATCTGCCACTCTTGATATGGGGGACAGGTGTGGGGAACTTAATCCCTTGTCCTAGAGCTAAAGAACCTGGCTAAAAGCAAGGGAGAAAAAGCAAGAACCCAAAAGTTAAGCATCTGACATTTAAGATTGGCCAGCCCGGCACTCTAGCTTTGTCTAAATACCTTACCCACCGAGTTTCACATAACGTTAATGGAGTGGATCTCTCCGTGCAGGAAGAAAAAAGAAAATAGTTTTTTGTTGTGCTGTTTAACCTTCAAATAGAATTTATTGTTAAGGGAAGAAAAAGACATGGCTCTATAGGATTCAAGTGCTCCATTGCCAGAAGCCTACAGGTCCGTGATTCACAGGAGCGGACCTCCTGCACTGAACCCTTGACAGTTCTGCAGGTACACAGGAAGATGAATGATCTGGGGACGTAAGAGTGTCCCAGAAGACAGAAAGCTGTGTTTCTGACCTTTATGCCTAGGGGAAATTAATGTGAGATTGGTTTCTAACAAATACGTAGGCCAGGCAAGGTGCCTCACGGCTATAATCCCAACACTTTGGGAGACCAAGGTGGGTGGATCACCTGAGGTCAGGAGTTCAAGACCAGCCTGGCAAACATGGCGAAACCCCGTCTCTACCAAAAATACAAAAATTATCCGGGCATGGTGGTGCATGTCTGTAATCCCAGCTACTTGAGAGGCTGAGGCAGCAGAATCACTTGAACCTAGGAGGTGGATGTTGCAGTGGGCCAAGATCACACCACTGCACTCCAGTCTGGGTGATAAGAACGAAACTACATCTCAAAAAAAAAAAAAAAAAAAAAAAGTTGTGTTTTAATATAGAAGTATGACAATTTCCTTATCCTACTTATTTAAAACATTTTAATAGCTTTATTGATATATAATTCACATACCATACAATTCACTCATTTAAACTGTACAATTCAGGCCACACACAGTGGCTCACACCAGTAATCCCAGAGATTTGGGAGGCCAAAGTAAGAATTGCTTGAGGTCAGGAGTTCGAGACCAGCCCGGGTAACATAATGAGAGACCAGCTCTCCAAAAAAGTAAATATTTAAAAAATAAGCCAGGTGTGGTGGAGTAAGCCTATAGTCCTAGCTACTTGGGAGGCTGAGGTGGGAGGATCACGTGAACCCAGGAGTTGGAGGCTGCAGTGAGCTATGATCCTGCCACTGCACTTGTAGGAGACAGAGCAAGACCCTATCTCTGAAAAATAAAGTGTACAGGCCAGGCGTGGTGGCTCACGCCTGTAATCCCAGCACTTTGGGAGGCCAAGGCAGGTGGATCAACTGAGGTCAGGAGTTTGAGACCAGCCTGGCCGACATGATGAAACCCCATCTCTACTAAAAATACAAAAAATTAGCTGCGTGTGGTGGTGCGTGCCTGTAATCCCAGCTACTCAGGAGGCAAAGCAGAAGGATCGCTTGAACCCGGGAGGCAGAGGTTGCAGTGAGCCAAGATCGCACCACTGCACTCCAGCCTGGGCAACAAGAGCAAAACTCCATCTCAAAAAAAAATAATGAAAATAAAAAAGTATATAATTCAATGGTTTTTTAGTATAATAGTCACAGGGCTGTATGACCAATACCACAATTCCAGAACATTTTCATCACCCCAAAAAGAAAGCCCATACCCCATCTCCCCCAAGTTCCCCTGCCTCCAACTCCCAGCCCTAGGCAACAACCAGTCTACTTCTGTCTCTGTAGATTTGCCTATTCTGCAATTTCATAAGAATAGAATCATAATATATTGTGTTCTGTAAGTTCTTTTTTTTAACTGAGCATAATGTTTTTAAGGTTCTTCCAAGTGGTAGCACGTACTTCATTCCTTTTTTTTACCCCTCACAGTCTCACTGTGTTGCCCAGGCTGGAGTGCAGTGGTGGCAATCACAGCTCACTGCGGCCTCGAACTCCTGGGCTCAAGCCATCCTCCTACTTCAGCCTCCTGAGTAGTTGAGACTACAGGTGCACATCACCACGCCCACTAATTATTTTATTTTTAGTAGAGACTGTCTCACTATGTTGTCCAGGCTGGTCTCCAACTTCTGGTGTCAAGTGATTCTCCCGCTTTGGCCTTCCAAAGCACTGGGATTATAGGTGTAAGCCACCACACTCTTCACCTAGTTTTAAAGTATGAAAGTCTACAAATTCAGCATCTCTACTGATAAACATTGCCTTTTAGAAACTAAACGTTGGCTGCGCACAGTGGCTCAAGCCTGTAATCCAAGCACTTAGGGAGGCTGAGGCGGGCGGATCACTTGAGGCCAAGAATTCGAGACCAGCCTGGCCAACAAGGTGAAACCCCATCTCTACTAAAAATCAGAAATCAGCTGAGCATGGTGGTGCAGGCCTATAGTCCCAGCTACTCGGGAGCCTGAGGCAGGAGAATCACTTGAACTGTGAGGCAGAGGGTGCAGTGAGCCGAGATTGCACCACTGCACTCTAGCCTGGGTGACAGAGCGAGACTGTCTCAAAAAAAAAAAAAAGTAAATGTCTTCTAGGATCGTGCGGGCCATCAACAGTCTAACCTAGGTGATATAATTCGTCATTTTCCAAATTTGTAGCTAAGATCATCTGTAGAGAGTAAACATATTAATGAACAGCAGTAATTTTGAAACTTAAATTGCAGGGGAGGGGCAAGTAGGTCTGGGTGGAGCCTGTAAGTATGCGGATTAGGACCGCAGGAAGGCAGGCTGAAACCTTGGGCACCTTGGGTTTTTAAAGGGAATGCTAGAGAGTGGAGGTCGCACTAAAATGGTCCCTACTCTACACTGTCAGGCCAGTCTGGATGGCTGTTATTCTTGGTTTAGGCCGACTCCCAGCATCAAAAAATTTGGATTACCACACAAAAAATAGCTGCATTTCTTTCTGGTTTACAATGTGGTAAAACCTGCTGTTCTGGAACCTGAATATTACCTTGATGGGTTTATAACAAGGATCAAGGTTGTGAAAGTTTTCAAACTCTCAGGCTTTCAACGTGAGAGAGAAGGTGATAGTTTCAAGTAAAAGAGGCTGTTTGTTATATGCAAATACCAGAATCACAGAAGAAGTGATGCAACGAAATAACATGCACTTTAAAATTTTAATACTATTTAACCTTCTTCAGCCCTCACTTAAACAGCAGTTTACATTCTCCGAACCACTCTCTCCTTTGTGGGTCTCCCCTGGCTTCCCTACATTTGATGCCTCCCCTTCTGCCTCCTGGGCTGACATCTTTCTCTCCTTTCCTCGAAAGTGTTGGTGTCCCCAAGGCACCCTTGGCTCATTTCTGTCTTCGTCCACTCCCTCTGCGTGATCTTGGATTTGTTTTCTATCACTGCCATTATCAAAGTACCACAAATGTAATCGCTTAAAGCAGCACACATTTATTATCTTACAGCTCTGGAGGTCAGAACTCTGACATGGGTCTCACTGGGACAAAATCGAGTTATCAACAGGGCTGCTTTTCTTTCTGCAGGTTCTAGAGGAGATTCTGTTTCTTTACCTTGTCTGTCTTCTAGAAGCTGCTCACATTCATTGGCTTGTGGCCCCTTCATCTTCAAAGCCAGTAATGTTGCATCTCTAACCACAGCCAGGAACCCTTCCCTGCTTTTAAGGACCCACGTGATTACACTGGCCTCCTCTGGGAAATCCAAGCTGTGGGGTGGGAGGGAGGCTATTATTCTGCCTTCTACCGATCTCAAACACTATCATGGTTCCTACTATTCTCATGGGGTGAAGACGTCTTATGAACTTGGAAATTTTATGGAAAATGTGAATCATATGGAAGAGGGAATGGTATCAAGCACCCCTGTACCCCCATCCCCACATTCTAGCCCACTCAGCCTAAGATCACCAGAAACAAACCTTGAGTTTGAGAAGGTCAAATTGCAACAAGGAAGACCACATACCAGAGGAACTGTGGGACATCTCACCAAACAGGAAAAGATACTGTTACAGGACTTTAAGGAAAACTAGAGTTTAGGTAAAGTTGAATGAAGTATTGTTTGGATAGGTGCAAAGCAAAGCAGAACTGTGTATAAAGGAGTCCACCATGTGTAAAGGAGTCTGTTCTGAACTGTGCAGTGAAGCCAGGTTTGTTTCCCTAGAAAGTACAAAGTTAAGACAAACATAGAATTTGTGTTCAGAAGCTCCTTACGTGAAACTCTGAACGTGGATTGGAAACCAAGACAACTTCTCTGTGTCAAAGTGACTTAGAATCTTCTGGCCAAAAAGAAAAAAAAAAAAAAAGGAATGTTTCCTTTTTACTGATAACATTTAATATTTCACACAGCAAAGTTTCTAATAGTTCATTATTTTAAAGAACAAGGTTTCTCTATGAGTCAGAAGGCAGTAGTCACACAAGGAAAGGGGTCCTTATGACACTTTACAGCTACAATGTGCCCGTGGGAGAAATACTGTTTCATGGTAACTTTTGTGACTGGCTTTAGCTGTGTAATGTCCTCCCAGCCTGTTGAGTCGCAGGGCAGCTTTTTACCTTCTTCGTATGAGCCAACTTTGACTTTCTCACCAACTTGAGTTATCTACTCAGAACCAGTCTGGTTTCACCTACAGCCTACCCCCACTTTCATTATTCTGAAGCAAATCCCAAACAGGAGGATGTCTTTTAAAGCTAGAGCTGTATCAAACTATGGATTTCACAACACGGATCCCTTACGCTCAATGGGTACAAAACAGTTCTCCTCCCCACCCTCATGCCCACCACCAACCCTACCACACCCCAGCCAGCAAAGCCATTTCCCCTGCTTCTCTGTTCACCCCGTTGGCCACATTAAAAGCCTTGGTGTTATTTTTGACCCTCCACTTATACTCATTCTCAACAAATTCTCCCTATTCATCTCTAAAATCTTTCAAATCTTCTCTGCACCCATTTCTGTTTCTCTAGTTGAAGGTGTAGTGGAAATTGTGGTTGACTCCCCAACATTCATCCCACCTCTCCTCCTCTTCCATAGCAGTCATATGGTCCCCTCTGTAGCAGTGGCTATGCCTAGGAGTGGCAGGAATAGCCCCTCCCCTGCCCCCCAGTTACTACTACCAGTAATCATTTCTTCCCCAAGCCACATCAACTAAATGATGTACAAAAAAGAATAGTGGTTGCTATGCAGAAGCACAACTTCAAGTCAGGTCACCTGCCCCACCCCTGCCACTAGAGAGCTGCCATGTTTTTATAATCCTATCTCCCATCACTCCTACCATAAACCCCACAAGACCACCCATAGCTTCAGACGTTGTGTTTTCCCACATGACAAAATGTGTGTGTCTCTCTCTCCCCCCCACCCTCCACCCCAAGCTTTTACACTGGAAGAACTGCTCATCCTGCCGGTCCCAAGCCCACCATTCCTCTCTCTGTGGAGCCCTTCCCTCACCCCACACCATGGCCAGTCTTTGTGCCCTTGGGCACCCTGTTTATTAAACTTCTGTCAAATGGGTCATACCTGAATGAAAGTTGTCTGGAGACAGCTCTTTAATGTCCTTGGCCTTGACCTTCTTGACACAGACCATGTCTTGGTCATTTAGTACAATGCCTGGCCTTTATTTCTTTATTGCTGTTTCATAAGTGCCCAACATAGACTTCTTAAATAAAGAAATTATTGACTGGAGACACGCTCTGCCCTTTCTCAGGTTCCTGGGTTATTTGTGAGCTCTATATTATGATCATCAATTGAGGAAGTCCCTTCGGTGTACTGAGAATATGTAAGAAATTTGGGGCCCGGACTCTACTCTTAACTTGTCAAAGGAGTTGATGATTATCAGATGCCTACTGTGTGCCAGCTACCCTACTCAGCACTTTCTAAATGTTATTTAATCCTCTCAATAATCCTGTGAAGGAGGTTTAAGGTGCCAGTTTTTACCAGTGAGGAAACTGAAGCTCAAAGTTCAATAACTCAACTAGAGTCCTATAGTAACTGACAGCACTGAGACTCACACCTAGGTCCATCCTGACTCCAGAGTCTGTTCTCTGCATAACACCAAACCATTACCTAAGGGAGCTAAGACTAGACTTTCGAAAAAGGAGGCAAGCATGCATTTCCTTGGCTGCCTATCTGGATTTATCAGTCAACTTTTGTAGCCTAGGCAGGAAAACCTAGTTTGCCAGCACTGCTAGGTGGAGGCCACCAGGTGCATCCTCATTGTGCCTTTGGCCCCTGGGTCCCTGAACAGGCACAGAGATGCTTCTGGGGGGATAGATTTTCTCTTCTCAGCAACTGCACCTTCATAAAATGCCCTTCAGGCACAGACATTAGAATGTATGTGGAAGCTTGGTGAAGGTTCTGGAATGTCTTTACAGATGCCTTCTACTCCACTTCCCAGCTCACCCTTTTTGTTGCTATCAGATGATTTTCTTAAAACACCTTTATTTTTTAAAAATTTATTTTTATTTTTTGAGACAGCGTTGCTCTGTTGCCCAGGCTGGAGTGCAGTGGCACAATCTTGGCTCACTGCAACCTCTACCTCCTGGGTTCAAGCGATTCTCCTGCCTCAGCCTCCCAAGTAGCTGGGACTGCAGGTGCACACTACCATACCTGGCTAATTTTGTGTGTGTGTGTGTGTATTTTTAGTAGACACCACCATGTTGGCTAGGCTGGTCTCAAACTCCTAACCTCAAGTGATCAACGTACCTCAGCCTCCCAAAGTGCTGGGACTGCAGTTGTGAGCCACTACACCCAGCCTAAAAACCTTTAATCATGTTAATATTCTTCTTTAAAAATGTTGGTGGCTGGATGTGGTGGTTCACACCTGTAATCCCAGCACTTTGCGGGGCCGAGGTGGGCAGATCACAAGGTCCGGAGTTCGAGACCAGCCTGACCAACATGGAGAAACCCTGTCTCTACTAAAAATACAAAATTAGCTGGGTGTGGTGGCACATGACTGTAATCCCAGCTGCTTGGGAGGCTGAGGCAGGAGAATCGTTTGAACTCAGGAGGCAGAGGTTGTGGTGAGCCAAGATGGCGCCATTGCATTCCAGCCTGGGCAACAAAAGTGAAACTCTATCTCAAAAAAAAAAAAAAAAAGTTGGTATCCAAATGCATAGTGGTATCCTGAATTGTATCCTGGAATAGACCAAGTTCATTAGTGGAAAATACTAGTGAAATCCAAATCAAGTCTGGAGTTTAACTGATAGTAACTTGTCAGTTTTCACAAATGTACCATGTCATGTGAGATGTTAGCATTAGGGGAATCTGGATGAGGGATACATGGAAACTCTATGTTGTCTTTGCAATTTTTCTGTGAATACAAAATTATTCCAAAACAAAAATCATTAAAGCAATATTGATACCTCTTAGAAGGTGATGACCAGGCTCCTTAAGTGGGCTTTTGGAGCCCTCCAACCTTATCTTTACCCGCCCCTGTGAAAGAACCCTCTGTTCTTGCTAAATGGTTTCACTGACTGTCCTCTGAACAATGTCTGTTTTCTCCTAGACTCTGCTTTTGCCTTAGCCATGTACTCTGTTGGATTGATATGCCACCAAAGAACTAGTCACAGTCCTTAATCGCAAATAGCAGGAAGTTACTGTGAACCTAAGGAAGCTTAAGTTTTAAGGTACATCACTTGCAAGTCCCCAGGAGGGTCCACCATGGCTGTTATGAGAATGTGATTTCCCTGTCATTACTGCTGCTGTCACAGAATGCTCTTCATGGACCCGAGACTCTGGCAGGTACATCTGACTTGCAGAGCCTAGGCCACATGCCCTTGACATGCCAAGTAGCTGCAAGGGAGTCTGAGAAATACAGTATCTGATATCACATCTTCATTGTGAGAGGTGGGGTCTATCCCCAAACAAGGTGAATAAGTCCTTGGACACAGGAAAGGGAGTGATTTACTAGTTCTCCATAAAGAATGGCAGATGTTTACTACAGGTGGGTTTTCTAGAACCAAAGCTTCCACTAGGAACCACTGGGCTTAGGTAACATTTGTTACCTAAGCTGAAACTTCAGCTTTGGCCTGGAGACTCCACGGTACAAACTGTGTTCCTATATTTCATTCACTACACCAGAGTGAAGGGAACTTCATCTCCTGAGGGCACTTGAATTAAAATCTTTCCAATGAAAAGGGCCCGGCTGTGCATGGTAGCTCATGCCTGAAATCTCTTGGCACTTTGGGAGACCAAGGCAGGTGGATCATTTGAGGTCAGGAGTTTGAGACCAGCCTGACCAACATGGTGAAACCTCATCTCTGCTAAAAACACAAAAAGAATTAGCTGGGCGTGGTGGCAGGCACCTGTAATCCCAGCTACTTGGGAGGCTGAGGCAGGAGAATCGCTTGAACCTGGGAGGTGGAGGTTGCAGTGAAATGAGATCGTGCTACTGCACTCCAGCCTGGGCAACAAGAGCAAAACTCCGTCAAAAAAAAAAAAAAGGGGGGGAAGGAAGGAAGGAAGGAAAGAAAGAAAAGGGCTCATGTGCATGTCTTTAAGATCAGCTATGCAAAAGGCAACATAGGAAAGGTTATATCCTACTGTGAAGCTGGGAGTATTCCCCAAGGCAAGAAAGGTTGCTGGGAGAAGACCCTGTATTATTCTCCTATCCAATACTAACTAGGCCCGACCCTGCTTAGCTTCCAAGATCAGAAGAGATTAGGCACATTCAGGATGGTATGGCAGTAGATCCTGTATTCTCTATATCAGCAGTGACCCCATCATCCTTCCAGCCACCCAGCTAGAAAACTGAGATCCTCTGACTCCTCCCTGTCACTCATCTCCAACAGCCAGGCAAATGTCTGGTGCTACCAATTTCCTGCTAACATTTCTCAGATCTACCTGCTCTCTCACCTCCACTCCAACCCAGCCCTCCCACCCAGGCTCTCTGCCTCTTGCTATGGCTCTCCCAAATCCCTACTCAGAGCAGCCAGAGGGCCTCGAATACCACCAGGTGCCTCCAGAATGTGCCTATGGGGGTCCCCGAGCAGGCACACATCCTTCCAAACCCTCCTCTGTTTGTGTTTACATTCAACTCACGGTTGCCCCACACTCCCTGCACTCTCATTGCTTTTGCTCATGCTGTGTGCTCTCCCTGGAGCACCCTTCACCTCTAAGCCCCTTGGCATCCACAATTGTCATCTCCAGGAAGCTTCTGCTGATTCTACCCTGGCTGTGTCAGGTGCCTCCCTTCAAGCTCCTGTCAGATGCCTTTTGCATTTATCTTACTGTTGCTCTTACACGTAGCATTAAAATCATCTTTTTTTTTTTTTTTTTTTGAGACAGCATCTTGCTCTATAGCCCAGGCTGGAGTGGTGAAGTGGTGTGATCTTGGCTCACTGCAACCTCTGCCCCCTGGGTTCAAGGGATTCTCCTACCTCAGCCTCCAGAGTAGCTGGGATTACAGGTACCCGCCACCATGCCCAGCTAATTTTTGTATTTTTAGTAGAGACAGGGTTTCGCCATGTTGGCCAGGCTGGTCTCAAACTCCTGACTTCAGGTGATCCACTCGCTTCAGCCTCCCAAAGTGCTAGGAATACCGGCGTGAGCCACCATGCCCGGCCTAAAATCATCTCTTTCTTTGTCTCTTTATTAGAGCATGGCTTATGTCTTATCCTACTTCGTATCTCCAGTGCCTGGCACATGGGAGTGAGTAATTCAATAGATATTGGACAAATGGAAAGCAGGAAGAAAGAAGAAAAAGGGAAGCAGTCTGAGCCTGAGAAAGACCCCTGGCACTAAGCAATTAAACACCTTCCACGCCCTTACCCCTCCATGCTGCCAGCAACATACTTGCTAACATACTTAGCTACATACTAGCTAAGTCCCAGGCCAGCTGCAGGTGGGCTCTAAGCAGCCTCTCTCACTCTGGACTACATTATGACTGTGAGTTCCTTACAAAGGATGGTAGAAAAAGATGATGATGAGTCCTTTGATTCTGCCCTCAGAGCCACCCCCTTCCCCATGATCCTGGGGGTCACTTTGGATCACGAAGTGCCTCATAAAGAGTGAATTACAAAACACAGAAGAAGCCTCAGGCCCTGACTTCGTAGAACTGCAACATTAGCCCTGGACTCACTCCTCAGACTTCTAGAGAAAGCTGTAAACTACTTTTTTTCTTTTGTTTTGTTTTGAGACAGAATCTTGCTCTGTCACTCAGGCTGGAGTGCAATGGTGCAATCTTGGCTCACTGCAACCTACGCCTCCTGGGTTCAAGTAATTCTACTGCCTCAGCCTCCCAAGTAGCTGGGATTACAGGCGTGCGCCACCACCATGCCTGGTCAGAAAGCTATAAACTTTGAAGCCACTGTTTAGGATTTTTTCATTGTATACAATTGTGCTAATATATCCTGTGGCTCTGAGCTTGTTGCAACATTCTCTCTTGACTAATTTGGGGCCCTGCTTGCAGTGCAGGTATGTGCCCCATGGCTTATGACTGGGGACCCCAGACAAATGTTACCTGGTACTGGACAGCCTCTGCAGTGATAGGTAGTTCCCTGGCCACCAGAGCCAGCACATGGGAGGAATCAGAGAAGGGGGCTGAGAGAAACTGTATCACCTTGCGCAAGTCACTGAACATCTCTATACTTTAGGTTCTTGCTTCGAAAGCAAGCAAGACAATATTTAAGGTCCTGACAGTCTCCTGCTTAAAATATCTGCCTTACGAATGAATAAGTAGCATGGAGTACATGGAGGACTTGGGATTAGACATCACGCAAATCTGGGTTCAAATCCTGGCGGGGCCACTCACCAGCAGTGCGACTTGGACAAGTTCCTTTGCCTCTCTGAGCTTCTGTTTTCCTTAAATCTCAAAATGAAACTAATTTTGCAACTACTTTTCAAGTGGTACCAAGAATTAGAACTCTTGTAGACAAACTTCTAGGTAGAGTAGCCACTCAGTAAATCGAAGTGGCAGGTGCATGTGAGTGGACAGACAGAAAGAGCTGGAGAGTGCTTCACAGAGTACAGCTGAGCTGAGCCTTGAAGGGTGAGGTGAGGACCATTTGGGCAGGTAGGGCGGGAAGGACGGTCCAAGCAGGGGAGCAGCATGGGCAAAGGAAGGGATACACAGGATGGGATGGTGAAGGGTGGGGTGTGTTGAGGTCCTGATGGGATCAGACCGCATGCCCCTAAGTGTGATACCACTGCGAACCGAAATGAGTGCTGTTTCCAGCTAAGGAGCTTCTTGGATTACATGCATTCGATCTGGGCATTAAGTGAAGTAGGATTTTTAGAGCAAGACTGGGTGATTTGGAGTAAACACCATAAGCAAAGGCAGGGAGCTAAGAAAAGAGCCTGTGGAGGGGTGGGGTTGGGCATGGAGACCGCAAGGCTGGAGTAGAGGGCAATAGCAGGCAAGAAATGCTCAAATGTTTTAAATAGAGTGCTTGGCAAAGACAAGCCAGGCCAGCCAAGCCTCCGTCACTCACACTGTTCTCTTACCTGTTTCTTTCAGCATTTCTACGTAGGCTGTGTCTTTGAGGCCAGAGCCCAAATGCCCGGGTCTGGAAGGAGTCTCTGAGGTCCCTTGGGAGACCCAGCAAAGGGGGCCAGTGTGGGACTTCTGCTCAGAAGGTGGAGGGCTGGGAGACCAGGCAGGCATTCACTCTGCTTCCTTCCCGCCTGGTGGCTGGCTGCATGCCCTGAACTTGACCTCAGATGACCTGCGTGTTCCCTTCAGTTCCAGTGCCAGGAGCAGTGAGCTTCATCTTTGGCTTTTTTTCTCCTTCAAAGCAGAGACTTTCTCTCTGCTCAAACTGGGTTTTTTTGTGGCGGTTGTTGTTGTTGGCTTTTTGTTTTGTTTTGTTTTGTTTTTTTGAGATGGAGTCTCGCTTTCTCACCCAGGCTGGAGTGCAGTGGTGCGATCTAGGCTCACTGCAATCTCCTCCTCTCGGGTTCAAGGGATTCTCCCACCTCAGCCTCCAGCGTAGCTGGGATTACAGGCGTGCGCCACAACACCCAGCTAATTTTGTAGTTTTAGTAGAGACAGGGTTTCATCACATTGGTCAGGCTGGTCTCATACTCCTGACCTTAAGCGATCCACCCGCCTCGGCCTCCCAAAGTGCTGAGATTACAGGCGTGAGCCACGGAGCCCGGCCTCAAACTGGTTTTTGCAGCTCCACAAATCTCCCCAATACTTGGGCAGGACCTTGCCGGTGGGGTGTCTACTGTTGTCTGCCTTTTCTCAGTTTAGAATGATGATTTTAATGGTGCTAGATCATTGTGTAGGTAAGTAAATAAATAAGGACTAAGGGTGTGTTTGTACGGATGGGAGTGTGTGAGACACGTTTTTCCCAAGCAGACACAGCTAGTTAGCAGCAGAGCTGGAATAGCCCAGGTGTCCTGACACTCAAGCCGGTGCTTGCTGCCCTGCCTATGAGCTGCTTAACTCTGCACACCTCACATGTATGAAGGCATGGAAGTGTGGACCTCAGCTAGTCAATTTGCAAGTCAAGATTAATGTCAGCATCTTGAAATCATTGTGTGAAAAAGTGAGTTGGGTTTCAGGCATTGTCCTTATTAACCCGCCACATGCTTAGATGTTCTGTGGTTTGGGTTGGCGTGCAAAATAATTCCAAAAATGCCTGGATTTGTCCAACGTCACTGATTAGTGGTTGCTTTAGAAGACTAAATCCAGCATTAGCCTCAGTAAGGTAGAAGGAACTACCACAGTTTCTCCTTGATCAAACGCATAAGGTATAGAGGTAGAATACTTATAAAGGAAAGAGACTGATTCAAATCAACATACGGGCTAAGAATGATTAGTGCCAAATAGGCTGGTGTTGCTCAAAAACCTCTTCGGAGTTGCCTTAGGAGCCAGTTTGTGGGTCCCAGGAGAGCCAGGCTCTGTTCACCATTCCACAAGGACACACTGAGTGTCTGTATGTCAGGCACTGAGTACAGTGAGTAGCAAGATAGATACACACGTACCTTACAAGTGACCTTTCTACTTAAAAAATAAAATGTCTTACCTAGGTTAGACTACCACCTTAATCACCAGGTTTGGTTCTGAAAGATATTTTTGGCTGCTTTCTAAAATTAAGCTCTTCTTCAGAGGATGGAGAATAAATTCACTGATTGAAAATACCCAGAAAAAAAAAAATGTAGCTTAGACAAAAGGCAATCTCAAATGAGGAATTCCCAAGACATTTTAAGCTATGGTAATACAACCTCACAAGGAAATAATTTAGATAAGAACATTTATTTGGAAGTAGACATTCTGGTGTGTTTGTTAAAAGCGCAAAGGCACATTGTCAGGAAAACAAGGCTTTGACTCCTGGAGGCCAGTCGCTTTTCAAAGCAGGAACGACCAAATGATCTGAACCAACCCAGATCTATTGGCTGCTGTCCCCTGCTCATGAGCCCTCTGGCTAGGACTGCCCCAGGCATCCACGTTTGACAGCACCTGCCTAAAAGATCTGCAAATCAAATCAAATTATAAGATGGACAGTTTTGAAACAAACCTGCCTATTTGCATCTGTCCCAGTGCTGTCAAGGATATTCCATTGATCAAAGGTCATTGCTAGAGTCTGAATTTCCAGGTTCTAACAAGAGGACATTTGTATATGCTTTCTATTTCACACAGTACTTCCTCATTTATCCTCTCCTCGAGGCCACAACTCTTGTGGTAGACATTAAATATTCTCATTTTACAGATAGACACACAAAGATTCACTTAAATTATGTGCCTAAAGGACCACTTACTAGGCTTGAAATCAGGTCTTGCCGTTCCTCCTGCAGCGCTCCTCCAACAGGCCACAGGGACCTAAACTCCAAAACTCCTGATCACTCCTGCAAGCAGTGGTTCCCAGCCTGGCTTCACATTGGCGTACCCATGCCCTGGGGCATGACCTGACATTGCCAAAAACCCCATGGGGTGGGCACCAGGTCCATACAACCAGAATCTCTGGAAGTGGGGGCCTTAACATTGGTATTCCTCAAGTTCTCCAGGTGATTCCACTGCGAAAAGTCTTGGTCATTCTGTTAGAGAATTATCAGAATTTACTTCCTTCTCTCTCAAAGACCTACTTAAAGGTATTGATGTTCCACTTGTGTTCTTTCTCAAACATAATTTTCTATTTTTCAATGACAGGAATGCTACTACCTCTTTGTTGTAGAAATTTTAGGGAAGAAAAGGTATTAAGAAGAAAACAAAAATAATCCAGAGACCCAATGTTTGTATTTTGATATATTTGCTTCCAATCTTCACGTATATTTGTTTTTTTTTTTTTTTTTTTTTTTTTTTTTTTTTGAGACGGAGTCTGGCTCTGTCGCCCGGGCTGGAGTGCAGTGGCCGGATCTCAGCTCACTGCAAGCTCCACCCCCCGGGTTTACGCCATTCTCCTGCCTCAGCCTCCCGAGTAGCTGGGACTACAGGCGCCCGCCGCCTCGCCCGGCTAGTTTTTTGTATTTTTTAGTAGAGACGGGGTTTCACCGTGTTCGCCAGGATGGTCTCGATCTCCTGACCTCGTGATCCGCCCGTCTCGGCCTCCCAAAGTGTTGGGATTACAGGCTTGAGCCACCGCGCCCGGCCCTTCACGTATATTTGATGTAATTTTTTTGAGACAGTATTTTGCTATTTTGCTCTGTCACCCAGGCTGGAGTGCAGTGGCACAATCATGACTCACTGTAGCCTCAATTTCCTGAGCTCAAGCAATCCTCACCTCAGCCTCCAGAGCAGCTGGGATCACAGGCACACCCACCATGTCCAGCTAATTTTTTTTTTTTCTTTTTTTTTCCGTAGAGATGGGGTCTCCCTATGTTGCCCAGACTGGTCTCAAACTCCTGGGCTTAAGTGATCCTCAGGCCTTGACCTCCCAAAGTGTTGAGATTACAGGTGTGAGCCATGGACCTGGCCTTAATCATTCTTTAATGTTGAACATTTATTTTATTTTTTTGCTGTCATAAATAAGTCCTCCAAGATGATCCTTGTACTTAGACCCTTACAGTCTTTGCAAAACTGAGTATTTTTATTTTGTGATCTGCCAGTTTGCTATAGTTATTTATAAAGTTTATATATATAATATATATTTGTATATATAAAAGGTATATATATATATATTTTTTTTCAGATGGAATCTTGCTCTGTGGCCCAGGCTGGAGTGCAGTGGCACAATCTTGGCTCACTGCAACCTCCGCCTCCCAGGCTCAGGCAGTTCTGCAGCCTTAGCCTCCCGAGTAGCTGGAATTACAGGGGAGCACCACTACGCCTGGTTAATTTTTGTATTTTTCTTTAGTAGAGACAGGGCTTCACCATGTTGGCCAGGCTGGTCTCGAATGCCTGACCTCAGGTGATCTGACCACTTCGGCCTCCCAAAGTGCTAGGATTACAGGCGTCCCAAAGTGCTGGGATTACAGGCTTGAGCCACCACATCGGGCCTGGACTTTTTATGTTTTTATTGGCCATTTGTATTCCTTCTTTTGTGAATGTTCACATCCTTTGCCTTTTTGTTCCCTTTCAAGTGTCCATCTTTTCTTACCTACTAATTATATAACACCTTTCCTGTTTATTTGTCTTGTAAATATTTTCCCTCAGTTTATCATTTAATTTGGTTTCTTGACATACAAAGGATTTATTGATTTTATGCTTAGAAATGTTCCTTGATGAGGTAAATAGTTACCAATATTTTCTTCCACAGGTCTCAATAAATAAATGCCTGGTTATATAGAAGCAGTTTATCTGGCTACACGGGATTTTATTGTTCCGGACTAAGAAACTGTCCATTTCCTATAGGAATCTGACTTGGAATTATCAAAACTACATTACTTTTATAGTATATGTTCCTTGAACTACCTTGCCCAATACAGGATAATGTAGAAAACATTTTGCAGGGCAAAACATTTTACAAAGCAAACAATATGGCATAGCCTCTCACAAAAGACTGCCCCACCCCAAAACTAACAAAGCCCATTTCCATCCTGTTTTCAAAAATAGGGTGGGTCTTAGGATAGTACCGCTGGGCTCTCTCAGCCCTGGGGAGAGACTTTCCTTTAGCTCAAGTTTCTCCTGGTCGAGTGCTTTGGGGACCCGCTCTGCTCTTGAGTAGGGCTACTCTGGCATGTAATATTTGGGACATATGTATACTAAAAAATTATTTGTTGTTTATCTGACACTCAAATTCAACTGGAAGTCCTGTGTTTCTATTTGCTAAATCTGACAACCCTAAACCTATGGTTTTTCTCTCAGTCTTAATGTTGGTGCCCTTGTCCCAGGAGTGCCCACAGGAAGCAGCAGACCTGGCACCATGCTGCATAAAGGAATTTACCTGTTTACCTTCAAAGAGGGTTCTCATGGCCAAGGGGCACCCTCCCTGTTGTGCCCCCGAGACATTCAAAAACAAAAACAAACAACAACAACAAAAAACCACTGCATTTACGTTTTCTACACAGATCAGCCATGTGCTTACAAACCTAAGCTCTTCACCCAGACCTCATGAGTTGCTTCCAGGCTTCCTGCACTTCATTGTCCTTCTTCCTCTTTTTTTCTAGCAGCCATGAAGCTGCTCATGGGTCTATGGATCTGAATGGCCACCAGCACCTCGCACACAAGCCTTTGGTTCACTGAATGCTCCTGTTGGAGTGGCCAATCTGTCAGTTCCCCTTTGGCCTCTTTCGGTCTTTAACACCCTATTTTCTATCTTACAGGTTTTTGTTGTTGTTGTTATTGTTGTTTTGTTTTGCATTTTTTGAGACAGAGTCTCGCTCTGTCACCCAGGCTGCAGTGCACTGGTGCGATCTGGACTCATTGCAACTTTTGCCTCCTGGGTTCAAGCAATTCTGGTGCCTCAGCCTCCTGAGTAGCTGGGACTACAGACACGTACCACTACACCTAGCTAATTTTTGGCATTTTTAGTAGAGATGGGGTTTCACCATGTTGGCCAGGGGGTTCACCATGTTGGTCTCGACCTTCTGTCCTCAAGCGATCTGCCTGCCTCGGCTTCCCAAAGTGCTGGGATTACAGGCGTGAGCCACCGCGCCTGGTGTATCTTACAGATTTTTGATTCACTATGTTTTCCAGAGGCTGGATGTTAAAATTCAGTTTTAATGTGGTTTGAGATGGCTGAGTGTCATGTGGATGTCCTAAAGAATGGCAAGAAGACTGAGACATCTGCTAATCACATTCCTCCCTGGTTTAGCAGATAAATAGTACAATGTTGAGAATACAGCTTATCTCCCCAGAATGATGGTGGTGTAACACCTTATGACTCGATCCATTAGTGCAGGCATTTCCAAGAAGGCCTCTCCCAGCTCTACGAGGGATGCCTGTGTCCTTTTTCATCTCTACCCTAACTAACCCTACCTTCTGAGGGATTCTAAAGCAGAGCTTCTTAATTATTAGGGTGCCTAGGAATCACCTGGAAGTCTTGTCAAAATGCAGATTCTGGCCAGGTGCAGTGGCTCATGCCTATAATCCCAACAGTTGGGGAGGCTGATGTGGGAGGATGGTTTGAGGCCAGGAGTTTGAGACTGGTCTGGGCAACATAGTGAGACCCTGTCTCTACAAAAAAAATTAAAAATTAGTCCAGGGTGAGTAGCACATATTTGTAGTCCCAGCTACTGAGGAGGCTGAGGCAGGAGGATCAGTTGAGTCCAGGAGTTGAAGCCTGCAGTGAACTATGATCAGGCCACTGCACTCCACCCCGGGCAAGAGAGTAAGACCCTGTCTCTTGAGGGAAAATAAAAACAAACTCTGATTCACTAGCTCTGAGGCCTGTTGAGATAGTGCACTTATAGAAACTCTCAGTGGTACTGCTGCTGCAAGCCCACAGACTAACCACACTTTGAGTAGCAGGAGTTTGAAACTTTTATTCCTGGCTGGCTACAGGATGGCCCAGACACCTCATCATCTAAATTCCAGGACCCTGCCTGCCCACGCCCAGGAGGTCTGAATCAACGGCAATGAAATCCGTGTCTGTGAGAGGGGAGACCACAGATTGAGGGGAAGGGAGGCAGGCTGAAAAGGGGAGGGCAGGAAGCCTGAGAAAGGGTACCAGTTCAGGACAGTTTAGTCTGGAGCTGGTAGGACTACCTAGTGTTGATTGAATATGGAGGCAGAGAGAGAACAAGGGAGGCACTTCGCAAACTGTCTCCACCTGGGGAGGCTGGATAGGTGCTCCTACTTAATAGCAAACCTCATCCTGGGCACCTGAATGCCATTATATCCAATGACCTTCTGTAATACATAATGTCTGCATTGATTATTGTATATAGTTTAACTCTGGTTGTCATGGTTACATATGGCTAGACTAGGGTAAGACCATTTCTCTGATAAGTGGCAGGAAGAATCAGGGGACTGAATGGAAATGAAAGTATAGGACAGTTTGAGTGCCTACTGTCCACCAAGGTCTGAGGCAGGACTTTGCTATAGGTTGACTCATTCGATCCCCTGCAAAGGAGTCTGCTTAGAAGGTATCATGAGTCCCATCTTTAGAGATTGGAAGGAGGCCAGGAAGGGGGAATTACCTCACCTACAGTCAAAAACTGGTACACGGAGGAGCTGAAAATGGAACCCGAGGAACCAGTGGGAGCATCTCCGTGCATGGGGAATGGGGAAGACATCCTGGGGGAGAGGAGCACAACGTCCAAGTGGAAAGAACAGGATCTCTGAGGATGGGTGCCCCAGCACTGTCAAGCACCTACAAATGGGGCTCAATCCTTACCCACAAAAGGATATGAAGAAGGGAAGCCTCGAAGATGAAAGGGGTTGATATCATGTTCAAGTCTCAAATGGGACAAGCAGGCTCCTACTTAGCAGGAGATGGGAAAGAAGCAACACATGGAAACAAGATCAGGAGACAAGCCAATTGAAGTTGAACCAATCTTTCAGGGATGCTCAGCCCTTTCTATAAAGCACTGTTCTGAATGGATTCCTATGATGTGTAGTTCAGGAATTTCACCACTTTTATACTATGTGTATTTTCTGTGTTTCCCCCTCCCCCAACACACACATATATATATTTTTTAGTGTCTTTTTTTTTTTTTTTTGAGAGGCAGTCTAGCTCTGTCGCCCGGGCTGGAGTGCAGTGGCGCTATCTCAGCTCACTGCAAGCTCTGCCTCCCAGGTTCACGCCATTCTCCTGCCTCAGCCTCCTGAGTAGCTGGGACTACAGGCATCCACCACTGCGCCTGGCTAATTTTTTGTATTTTTAGTAGAGCTGGGGGTTTCACCATGTTAGCCAGGATGGTCTCAATCTCCTGACCTTGTGATCCACCTGCCTCGGCCTCCCAAAGTGCTGGGATTACAGGCGTGAGCCACCGCACCCGGCCTTTTTTTTTTTTTTAAGACAGGGTCTTACTCTGTTGCCCAGACTGGAGTGCAGTGGCACAATTTTGGCTCACTGACAGCCTCAGCCTCCTGGGCTTAAGTGATCCTCTCACGTCAGTGTGCATCACTGCACTGGCTAATATTTTTTGTAAAGTTGAGGTCTCACTATATTGCCCAAGCTGGTTTTGAACTCCTGAGCACAAGTGATTCGACTGCCTTGGCCTTTCAAAGTGCTGGGATTATAGGCATGGGCCACCAGGCCCAGCCTGATATTTTTTTAAACAAGAAAATACTAACCTTGATCTGATGTTGGAGTTTAACCAAGAGGCAGCTCATAGGACCTGGTTTTCCCCACCGGAATCTCAGGCTGTGACAGGGGCTGCTCCTGGGTCTCTCTGTGGGCACTGTCAAAATGGACCTCAAATGGGATGTGTTCTTGCTGACCTCATTCATCAACCTGCACCTTCTCTGGGCCCCCTGGCACTACCATCTACCCTGTTGTTCTTCCAGAAACCTCCCTTCCTATGCCCTTGTCTTGTGGATTTGACTTCGTAAATCTTTCTTGATACCTCTCTCCCTCCCCACCACCACTACCCTAATGGAGACCATCATTTTTGTTTTCTCACTTAGGTTTCTGCTCTCTCTGCCTCTATTCTGACACCCTCCTCTAATGCATTCTCTATATAGCAGCCGGCACTGAGTAAGATGTGGTCCTTGTCCACAGCTGAGGGGATAGGACAGACCCAGGCATGCCTGTGATCTGATTGGTGGGCCCCTTACCCAATCTCAAGAGATTATCAAAGGCTTCCTGAAGTGTCACCTGAGTTTAACCAGAAAGGATGAGTGAGAGTTAATGGCAAGGCGGCAGGAAACGCCTCTGCTAAAGCTATGCTGTTTTAGAAGTTTCCTTTAGTAGGCAGGCTCCTTGTGTCACATACACCCTGAGTACCTTCCTTTACTGGATTTCTTTCTCTATTTACAAACGAATTTCTACTGAATTTGTCCCACAGCCACTCACCTCTTCTACCATGTTTCCTTCAACTCCCACTTTTTTTCACTTTAGTTAAAATCTCTTAACCTGCTCTAGTGCAAGGAATGACAGTCCTTTACAGTAGGAATCTCTAACATGTGTTGCCAGGAGGGAGGAATGCTCTGGAAATGGGCAGTATGTGTAATTGCACATACCTCAAATATACACATATACATTCACCACACATTCACATACACTCTCTGTGTGTTAGTGCTGTTAACCAAATACTTCCGCTTATCCTTCCTGCACATAGCAGGATTGTACTTATTGCACTTCCCTGCCCCCTTGTAACTTTCTTTGGCCAGTGAGATGACAGCAGGGAGTGATATGTGTCACTTCCAGGTAAAAGCTTTAAGAGCCAGTGCTAGATTTGCCCCATTCTTGTTTCCTGCCTTCAGGGTTGAGGAGATGCATGTCCAGTTGCAGCAGCCTGGATGCCTGAGTGACTACGGGAAATAGAGCTCCTAATGACTCATAATGGACACGTTTCGTGATTGAGAAATACACTTTTGTTATGTTAAGCCACTGAGATTTGGGGATTGTCTATTACTCCAGCACAATCTAACTGATCCTGACTGATACACCCTGTCAACCAAGGCTCAGGGGCACCAAGGCCTTTATCCCTGTTAGGTATTCCTTCCATTATGATGGGTATCCTTGCATTCTCCTTGCAAGTAATGAAGCCTATTTGAATCAACCTAAATTCAAAATGCAGTCACAAAACTAGCTATAAAACATGAGAACATTTGCAGGGCTACTTAAAAACATAGCAGCTGGGCACGGTGGCTCACACATGTAATCCCAGCACTTTGTGAGGTCGAGGCGGTGGATCACAAGGTCAGGAGTTCAAGACCAGCCTGGCCAAGATGGTGAAACCCCATCTCTACTAAAACTACAAAAATTAGCGGGGCGCGGTGGCAGGTGCCTGTAATCCCAGCTACTCGAGGCAGATGCAGGAGAATCATTTGAATCTGGGCGATAGAGGTTACAGTGAGCCCGGAAGGTGCCACTGCACTCCAGCCTGGGTGACAAGAGTGAGACTCCGTCTCAAAGAAAAAAAAAAAACCAAAAAACAAAACAAAAAACCCAAAAACACATAGCATAGATATCCTACATGTTCACACTCACCAATGCAGGTCCACAGGCAACCCACTAATGAACCTCCCCTTTCCCGAGAGCAAAATGCCAGTTTCTGCCCAGTATCAGCTCTAGCATTTGTGGGCTAATTTTAGAGGTCCTGGATTGTAGGCCTGATTCTGCCATGTAGTAGTGAATGACCTTGGACAAATTACCTCACTGAGCCCCAGTTCTCTTATCTGTAAAATAGTGATGATAATAAAAACTATGTCATAGATAAGGAAAGTTAACATTTGCACATTTGTTGTATTTGCCACTCTGTGCAGACAGAAGGATGTGTGTGGAAGTGCTTTGAAAAGGGAAAGATCTATGCAAATATTAGTTGATAATACGGTTAGCCAATACATGACCAAAGAAGGAACACATCCAAAATCAAATAAACCTCCCAATACCTTCAGTCTTTAAAACCAAGCCCAGGTATGGATATCGGGATGTATTTACATTTCTGTAAAAGGTCGCCATACACAAATCTCATTCTTAAATAAGGACAAATTACGTTTTAGCTGAAGAGGAGACAGGTCAAGTACCTCAGAGGAGGTTAGTCACATCAATCATCTGAGAGTTCAGCAGCATCCAACAGCGTTAGTTCCATGTGTTAACTTCTGAAGAAACACAGGCTTGCACATCCAATAATGCTTCCTGCCCCTTTTCTTCCCCGTGCAGAATTAACTTCAGCTCATTTATGGGGTAGGAAAGGCTCCTTATTTCACAGCCCTCCCTCCATGCTCCAGGCATCCAGGGAAATGCCCCTGCCACCCCATCATCCCTTGAGTCCTTAGGGCTTCCTCCTCTAGCAAGGAGATTTCCCTTTCTAGTCCTGGGGGCAGCAGCACAGCCCGGCTCTGACCTCGCAGGAGCAGTCGCCTAAAAGAGGCTCCGCCCTTGGCCGCTTGGGGTGGCTCCCACCAAACCCGCTCCTAAAAGGAGCCTCTCTCCCTTTGTCTACTCTATGCGCCTCGGGGCCTAATCAAGGTCTCTGCCTGGGTGCTGAACTTGCTTCTCCCCCGCTTGCAGTAGTCCAGTGCTGCTCTAACTTGACATCACCTGATGGGCTAATTAAAACAGATTGCTGGGCCTGCCCCCAGAGTTTCTGATTCAGTGGGGTTAGGATGGGGCCGAGAGCTTGCATTTCTAGCCAGTTCCCAGGAGATGGTGATGCTGCCAGTGCTGGAGCTCTCTTCGAGGAACCACTGAGTCTAGGCTAATGCAGCCCCAGGAGAGAGGGGCTCGCCCCATCCCCACGCACACCCCCACTGCTCTCCTGCCCTGAGCGCAGCGTGAATAGGGAATAGCCGCAGCAGCCCAGGAGACTGGAGAACCAGAAGGCAGGACCTGAGGAATTTAGGCTGTTTTATCTTGGGCGCCCCTGACCAGTTTGTGCAAGTCGTAAAGCAGGCAGGAAAGAAGCCTATGGAAGCCTATGGGTCTTCAGTGTTATTGAGGTCTGTCATTCATCAGGTTCTACTCACCTCATCTCTTCATTCAACACAGTGGTTGGGTGCTAGGTCTAGGGTTATGAGGTGAAAGCCAGCGTGCTAGCCCTCCAGGAGTTCGTAGTAACTGGGAAGGAAACATGCAAACCATTCCAGTGCCCAGCGATGATGAGATAACTGTTCCTAGGGAGGGAGAGTCAAACTTCTGTGGAGGGAGAGTAGGTGGGGCTCTGGAATCGTCTGAGCAGCTGGAGAAGGTTTCATGGAAGAACTGGCACTTATGACTTGCAGGATGAGTGGGAATTTGGCAGGTACAAGGGGTAGCTGAGAACGGGTGGGGTGGGAAGGGTTTTCCCCAGACAGAACGAATGAGCAACAGGACTACCGAAGTGTAAGGTTCCAGAGGCTGGGAAGATTTGACAGGCAGCTCTCTAGCCTGGCTGGGTTCCCTCCAACCTCTCTGGTGGCCCCTTCTCAGCTCCTGTCCCTCATGGGCTGGTATTCTCTGGGGCTCTGTCCTGGCAGCCTTTTCCTCGCACTCCCATGTCCACCCCCGATGAGCTCCTCCACACCTGAGGCCTCGCTGTCTGCTCGCTGATGGGGCCCAAATCTCTTTCAAGCGCAGGCCTCACCCCCTCAGTTGCACACTCACCTCCACACGGATGTCCGCATTCCCAGGCATCCTTCCTTTTGCATTTTGTCATGGTGAATGGCACCAGCATTCACCCAGTTACCTAAACGAGAGGGCTTTATGAAATGACCCTCTCATAGATTGCTGGTGAAGAGTAAATGACACAGTAACTTGCTGGTGCCATTTACCCAGACAGAATACCAGAGGACGGCTGCTGGGCTCCTCGGAAAGTCCACAACTTACTAGCTGAGTGATCTTGGGCAAGTTATTTAATGTTTTCTTATCCATAAAATGGGTTTGATGATAGTACCTACCTCACAAGGTTGTCATATGGATTAAATAATATTAGTTGTTGTCATTCATTGAGCCCTATATTAAGTCCTTTACTTGGATTCCCTCGAAGATGGAGTACCTAGTCCAAGGTCACACTGTTATAAGTGGCAGATTCAGGTTTGGAAGCCAGAGTTCTCTGGCTCCTGAGCCATCTTCTTCACCTCACTGTCACACTTTCTGAAAACTGTATACCAAATAGGGAAATGCCTATGGTACAATGTTAAGTTAAAAGAGGATGGCAAATTGTATACTTAGTGTGAGTAAATCCACAAATAGGAAAGGCTACAAGGAAATGTAGCAAATGGTTAAATATGGTTGTAATTTGGTGATTTTTCCCCTCTAGTATCTGTATTTTCCACGTTTTCGTTATATGCATTTTTTATTAAAAGTTACTTATTAAAAATATATCAAAAACAATTACGACTCTACAACCTGTTCCCCTGTTTGAAAATTACACTCCCTTGGTTTTTCGTCTCGGTTCTAGTCTTACCACCCTTAACAGAAACTCTTCATTCCTCCCAAAGGCCATGGTAGGAAGCAGATATTGCAGCCATGTTCACCCCCAGGCACTCCCTCTCTGACAACCTGGACCCTGGAGCAGGCTGTCAAAATCAGAGGGAAGTTCCAGACAGAACCCGGGCTGCTTTACCGCCTAGGGCTTTCTTTCTGGACAGCGCTACTTTAGATCAGTTACTTTTTTTTCTTTCTTTCTAAATAGCCGGCCGAATGCTCATTTTCCAGTTCTGGCTGAGTTGTTAGCTGCAGCCGGTCGGCGACGCCTGCCAGGTACCTGGTTCCGTGAGCACCGCCCAAACTGGTCAGGCCAGTCCGTCCTGTGGCTGTTTCTGCCAGGACTCGCCCAAGTGTGTATGCGCGTGTGTGTCAGAGACCCACCCTGCTCCCCTGCAACCCAGGTAGGTGGAAAGCAGTTGCAGGCACCAGCCTGGCAGTCAGGCCAGATGGGTGGGGCTGAATTAATCTAACCTGGAATTTCAACTTGGCCTGCACAACAGGTGAGGGAAAAAAGCAGCACAGAGAACGGGCAGTTTGGCAACTTGGAAATATTCCTGAGCCTTGCCCCTTACCCCCTGCCTGGAACATAGCCCAGGGTGACTCTTCAAAGTGTCTGCGCCGGGTTTTAGGGCTCAGTCGCGCCACGGCCCCCTCGAGGCTGTCCGAGCCCCTCCTGAACGCTGTCCTCCTCAGTTACCCTCCGCGACGCGCCCGTTCCCCCTCCTCCGGGAGGCAGGGCGGGGGTATCGGATTAGTCTTTGTTTTCGACGCGAAAGAGCCGAGCGCGGCGCGGGGGAGGCTGGCGATGGCAGGGCCGTGGGGTCCATCTGGACAGGGCATTCGGCCGTGACCCCTGCGAGGGTGCCCTTAGCCTCTGCCCCCGAGCAACCCCTTCTTGCCGGCCAGGCTGACTCGGTACGCAAACGCGCGATGTCCCCCATTGTCCTGCCTCGGAATGAGCCAGCAGCAGCTGAGACAGGGGGGTCAGTCGGGCCCGGCGCTCAGGCCTCCCAGGAGCGCCGGGGCCGTCCCGGACCGATCTGGCCCGCAGGGAGTGGCAGGAAGTGGGGACACCGAGCGCGGCTCGGCCGAGGGCCTAGGTTGGAAGGTCCGCGTGCCCCACCCCGCCTCGCCGGCCCGGGCTGCAGCCCCGCCGGAGGGCGAGGGTGGCCAGCCCGAAGGGGGCGGCCGTGTCCCGGGAGGGCCGACCGCGTGGGTGGGAGCCACTGCAGGTGCAGAGAAGCGGCGGCCGGGCCGGAGCCTGCCCCAAGCCGCTCGCAGGCCGCCCGCCCGACCCCTCCCCTCCGCGGGAAACACCCCCCTCTCGCCCGGCCCGGGGCTCGGCAAGGCCGGCGGGGCTCGCCGGGGCCGCACGTGTGCGCCCTCCCGGGCGGGGGAGTCCCCGGGCGAGCACGTGCCGCGGTGCGCGGGGGGCGGGGAGTCCCGCGGACGCCTTCATTGCTGCTGCTGCTGCCGCCGCGGCCGCCGCTGCCTCTTCCTTCCTCCTGCGCCGTCCCCTCCTCGGCCCGGGCGGGGGGCTCCGCGCGCCGAGCTCGGTCGGGCCGGGCGCTCCGGGAGGCGGGCGCCCCAGGCGGCGGCGGCGGCGGCCGCGACGGTGGTGGCGGCGGCGGCGCGGGCCGGGAAACTTTGCCCCTTTGTGCGCTCCGCCCCGGAGGCGGCGGGCAGGTCGGTGCAGTCGGTGCCTTTCCGGCTCCGGAGTGGGGGAGGGGCGGCGGGAGGCGCTGGGGGCCCGGCCCGGGGGAGGGGGAGGGGGCGGCCCGGAGCCGGCGGGGGGCCGCTCCTCCGGTGCAGGGGGCCGGACTGGGGTGCTGCGGGGCGCTGTGCGGTGGAGCCGGGGGGGGGGGGGGGGGGGGGGGGGGGGGCTGCGAAGCCGCCAGAGCCCAGTGGCGGAGGCCCCAGAACAAAGGAGCCCGAGCGGCGGCGCGCGCGCGGCCCGGCCCGCGGCTCGAGCGCGCCCCCCTCCCCGCGCCCCTCGGCGGCGCGGGCCGCCCTCCCCAGTCGGGCTGGCGGGCTGCGCTCGGGCGGCGGGCGCCGCGCGCGCGGGCTGCCCCGGGCGCGCCCCCACCTCCAGGCCGCTTCCGTGCCGGGGGCGCCGGGGCAGTCCCGCGGAGCGAGGCTCTCAGCAAACTTTATTTTGAAAGCTCAGCTCCCTGAGGGAGGGCCCGGCGGCCTCCAGCCAGGGTGTGTGGGGGAATTTTGGTGAAACTCTCACCAGCCCGTGGGGGATGGGAGGAGGGCAACTTTCTTAGAAATCTCACCTTGACCACCCCCCTGAATTCGTAGTCCAGGGCTGCCTCCCTCAGATAGGGAGTGGGTGCTGGGTGCGTCCTGCCTGAGGTTCTGGGCAGGACCTCATTTGAGCAAGCCCCATCTCTTCCCCCATTTTCTCTTCCCAGAAGCAGGAAGAAGTGACACGTGAAAGTTGTCCCTGAGCTCCGAGTGATGCGCTTCCCCTTTCTGTCTTTTTCAGGCAGCACTGCCTTCTCCAGCGTCCAGACCCTGGAGGAAAAATACCAGGAGAAACTGCTCACTCAGCTCTGCCCCCACCACACCCTACCTGCTCACCTCATGCCTGGGTCCAGGGTGGGTGAGGGTGAAGAACCCACCGGGCCAAGATGATCCCTTTTCTGGGGACTGCTGCTGGTGTCCTTCCCCAGATCCCGGGCCCCAGCAGGTGGGAGAGTGGCCCCCTACGGAGCCCGATCAGACTGCTGCAGAGGAGGTGAAGAGGGGTTGAGAAGAGGCATCCATCCACGAGACTGAAGCCACTTGCCTTCATCCTTGTGATTCTTGGCTGTTCTAGGCGAGAAGGACCTGTTGGTGGCCTTTGGAGGTGGCGGGAAACTGGACTGTGGTTCTGCCCCAGCACCTATGCCCCCACCTCTGGCAGCATCATGAGCCAGTTTCAGGTGCCCCTGGCCGTCCAGCCGGACCTGCCAGGCCTTTATGACTTCCCTCAGGGCCAGGTGATGGTAGGGGGCTTCCCGGGGCCTGAGCTCTCTATGGCTGGGAGTGAGTCCCAACTCCGAGGGGGTGGAGATGGCCGGAAGAAACGGAAACGGTGTGGTACTTGTGAGCCCTGTCGGCGGCTGGAAAACTGTGGGGCTTGCACTAGCTGTACCAACCGCCGCACGCACCAGATCTGCAAACTGCGAAAATGTGAGGTGCTGAAGAAAAAAGTGGGGCTTCTCAAGGAGGTAAGCTGGCCCTTGCTAGGCTACCCTGTCCCTTCCTTGAGGGCACGGTGATCACGGGGGTGTTGTTCAAGCAAGGCTCGTCCAGTTGAATCCATTCTCTCATTTCTGATTCTCTTGGTCCAACTTTAAGTAGGAGTGTAACTGACATGTTTGGGCTACTTTGCAGGGCTGACAATTTGTATGAGAGTAACTGGGTAGAAGGGGGATCTGAGCAGGCACCCTAATCTCTGATGTTTGCATTTGATGCGGCACTGTGATGTCTACCTTTACCTCTAGAAGTTTCTTGTCCTGCTGCTTGAAGCCTCAAATGTTGTATTTCAAGCTCATGCTAATGCTTGGATGACTTGGGCTTTGATAGTGTAAGATAAGGGATGGAGGCTGATGGATTTGGAGACAAAGTTTTGGATTGACGGGGTGGTTTTATGCTGCCCTGATGGAGTGGGATGTTTCTTTCATGGTTTTTCTCAGATGGCCAGAGAGCCAGTTGAAACCGTTTGGGAATCTAATGACAGACTGATGATTTGGGTTCTCCTATCTTAGTTCTTCTTGCAGTCAAAAACTTTATTTCTGTGTTCTCAGGACTTGGCACAGTTCCTTGGCAGGTAGTAGGCACTCAGATACTAATTGCATGAATGGATGACATGCTTTTGAGACACTATCAACCCCAGGGAGGTGTACACCCTTTATTTGGGGGTAGTAAGGTGGAGAAGGGAAGGAGATTTGGGATGAGAGCAGGCAGGGTGAGAAGGCAAGGAAGAGACGGTGACCTTGCATTGGCCATCTTTCCCTCCCATTTTAGTGGCGGACTGCCGGCTTGAGGTTGGTGACAGCCGAGACAGCAGAGAGTTGGCAGAAGTAGGGCTGAGCGAAGTTGAGCAGCTTAGGAGGAGCGGTGTAGCCGCTGAGGTCGCTCCAGGCAGTGGAACTGGCGCTGGACAGAGATGGAGGCCTGTGCTGTCTTCGAGCTCCCCCTGGCTCTGCCACTCATTTGTCCAAGGGTCCAGACAACTCGGGCCCCTTCTCTGGGACTGTCTTTTCCTTGGGGGAAGTGGAGGAGTTGTACTTGATGTCTTTCAAAGTCCCTTCCAACTGGGCTGGGAGCTGCTTGCTTCTGAGGACTCGGGTCCCTGTGACTTTGTTGCGCTGGCGGCTCGTGCTCAGGGTTTCCCTGACCGCTGAGTGCAGAGCCGCACAGCGAGCTGGTGGGACTGGTCCCGTGGCTAGGAAGAAAGATTCAAGTGTTGAAAACAGGGAGGTGGGGTTGCTGGATATTTCTGCCCCTTCTCACCTTGTCTTGTCGGTGCCCTGTGGAAGCTGTATGTCCTGACCCAAGGACTGCAGACACAGGGCCCTGTTTCCCCTGTCTCTTGTTAAAGCAGACATCTGGATCACATATGCAGCCCCCAGCCCCAGCCTGGGAGACTTCTCTGTTGCTGGTGTTGGGGGTAATTATGGTCCTGCTGGCCCAGTGCCACATGGGTCGCTACTGAAAGCAGGGTGGTATGAAGTGGGGGAGGCTTTACTTCTGGATGTAAGAGCTGGTGCTTTGGTGTAGGGAGGAGCTGCTTAGTCTACTTTGTAAAGCTTGATTCCTTTGCGCCCTTGCTTCTAGCATTGCTTTTCTTCCCCAGCCCCCATTGTCTTGCTCAGTTCCTCCCATAATTAAACCGGAGGGATGAGGATGCTCAGCTTCCTGGGCTAGATGTTCTTGGAAGCAGTGGCCCTTGTGAACTAAGTTGAAGTGCTGCTTTTGGCAACAACAGAACATACCTGAGTGAAAGGGGCTGGGAGTGAGGCCAGGGCCTTGTCATCCTGTGTGTAAGCTGTCGGCCCAGGCTGCCGGGTGGTCTTGGTTAAGATATCATGGATCTGGGGTGGCTGAGGCTTAGAGACAACCCTGCTGAGAGATGCCTGCATCCCTATTGACCTTACCCTGGCCAACTACCTCTCTAAGCTCCAGGGTCAGGTAAGGTGAGGCTGGACGGCCTTGGGTGTCTGAGGACAGAGGGTCTACATGCTGATCTGTGGATCAGTAGAGTTCTGTGTTTCTAGAGAAACAAAAGGGGACGGTGGAATGAGTTTTTTTCATAAAGCTAACTTTCTGTGACTTAAAGAGCGGTACTTTTTTTGTAATGATAGGTTCTTTTCTACTTCTCGATGTTTAAAATATGCTTTCTTAAAATGTGCTTTATGAAGGTGTGATAGAAAGTAGACTTTTTTTTTTTTTTTTTTAAGTCTTTGGTAAAATACAAAATGGTAACCAGTGCCTCTCTCTGAAAAAAAAAGGTTTTTTTAAATTTTTTGGTCCATGAAAGCTGAATGCCAGAGAGTCACTGTCTAGGGTATACTGCATTTAACGGGCATATCTCTGTCATAATTGAAAAGCTGAGAGGTGCCCGAGAGACTGCCAGAGTGGATGAGACCCTAAGACCAGCCCAGCATTTAGCAGATACTGGGGACTGCTGGGACCATAACCATTGGATCTTAGCAGCCGTGTGGCAGAGGGAACATGTTCCAAGATTGGGGAGGTTGTTTTGGCCATGACTGTTCAGGTGGGGTGGGACGCAGTATCCTAGGAGCCTCTCGGACATCAGACCATCTACCTGCATTCCTGCTGCGTGGCACTTCCTCCTCTGTGAGAGCACTGTACTCTTCTGGGAGCTCTTCCTTACTTCCCTTCTGTCTCCATCTCTCCTAGTTGCCTTTAGGGCTTCCTTTGAACTGTCTGCCTACAGTTACTTTATATCATCCTGTAAGGAGGAGATTATCTTGGGTTTTCCATCTTCCTTCCCTGCTCCTCACTCTTTTTCTCTGGGCTTTGTGGCTGGGGAGGAAGGGTGCAGGGGAATCCCTCAGAAAAGAAGTTCACCATTTTAGGACTAAAGACAGGCTCCCCCCAGGGATGGGCCTTCCTGCCTTAGGGGGAGGTGACTACTTCTCTGGGTCCTAATGTGAGGTTGGGGCAGGTTGGTAGTAGCTGTGGTCTTCCTTCCTATTCCAGGAAGAATTTAGAGGAGGCTGTTTGATTTCATATTCTTTTTACCCGAGTGGTGGCTTGGTAGGACAATGAAGATGACTGATTAGAAAAGTAGGGTTTGGTGACTATGGAAGCACACTAGGTAGGGCTCAGAACCCAGAGTAAGTGCTGTGCCCTTCCTCTCTTGGGCAACCAGTGCTCCATCCCTTCTGTGTCCATTTTCTCAATTGTAAGATGGGAGTAACCCTTCTTTGTAGGGTTGTCATGAGGATTAAATGAGATAAAATATGCATAATGTCTGGCACATAGTAGGTAATCAATGCATGATGACAAAACATTCCTAAACATGTAGAAAAGGATGAATCTTTATAAATAAACAACTGTGCATTAGTCTTCAAGCTGTAAAGATGCAATACAAGGGCTAGGTGTGGTGGCTTACTTCTGTAATCCCAGAGCTTTGGGAGGCTGAAGCAGGAGGATCACTTAAGACCAGCCTGGGCAATGTAGCAAGACCCCATTGCTTAAAAAAAGAAAAATTAGCCAGGCATGGTGGCATGTGCCTGTAGTCCTAGCTCCTGGAAAGACTGAGGTGGGAGAATCGCCTGAGCCCACAGTGGGCCATATTCGAGCCACTGCACTCCAGCCTGCGTACGACTCCAGATGCAATACAAATTAAGCATTTATCTCAAGGCATTCCCCTCACTTGCTCATAGAAGAACTGTGGGGCAGAACCGTGGGGCAGAACCGCGGAGCCAGGCAGAGGGAGGGAGGAGTTTGCCAACCTCTGTGCTGGGGGAGGAGGCTAGACATCAAGGAGTCACTGTGGTCCTAGGCCTGACTGAAAAATTGCCCATGGGTGAGGGAAGTAAATAACTGTTAGAGCAGGAGAATGACCTTAAAAAATGCATAGAAAAATGTATGCATAAGTTTGAAAGCATGACTGAGGATATTATGGGTGAAAACGAGAGAAATGGAAAGATATAGGTTATGAGAATACTTTCTAGCCCTCAGCCAAGTGGATTTACAGCTTGAAACAGATCTCTGCCAGATTTGAGTCAAGATAACTTGGAATTGGGAATCTTTCAACAATATCAGAACACCTGGTTAATCCTTGCCCATCCTGAAGATGGAGGCTGTGGAGAGGAATGCATTCAGGCTGGTCTCGGCATCAAAGGGAGAATTGACTAGAGAAGTGGAAGTGATGAGAATCTTTAGAGAAAGGGACCCCATCTGAGCATTTGTCAAGCTTGAGAGGTTGGGCAGGGAGGAGTATTTACCATAGTCTTTAGAATATCATCTTTCAAATGCAAGCATTTTTTAACCCCACTGGCCACGGATTCTAAATGAAAATTAGCTGGAGGGATAGAATTGCTTGTTAAAAAGCAAAATCTGGCTGGGCATGGTGGCTCATGCTTGTAATCCCAGCACTTTGGGAGGCCAAGGCAGGCAGATCACCTGAGGTCAGGAATTCGAGACCAGCCTGACCAACATGGAGAAACCCCGTCTCTATTAAAAATACAAAATTAACCAGGCGTGGTGGCGGGTGCCTGTAATCCCAGCTCCTCGGGAAGCTGAGGCAGGAGAATACCTTGAATCCGGGAGGCGGAGGTTGCAGTGAGCTGAAATTGCGTCATTGCACTCCAGCCTGGGCAACAAGAGTGAAACTCTGTCTCAAAAAAAAAAAAAAAAAAAAAAAAAGGAAACGCTGGTAGAATAGTCATGAATGATAGCTTCAGGAGAAAGGTGTTGGTGGGACTGGGGAAGGACTGAGCCATCTGTGTGGCTGTATGGGCTGTTCTCTAGTGAGTGAGGGGGTGAAAGGCCAAGCACATTATGTGGAAAGTGGAGACATGGCACTGAAGCAGAGTTAGGAGTGTGGTCTAAGCCCTTAGAGGAGCATCAGGGAGTCCAGTGGCTAGAATGTGCTAAAGCTGTTGGAAAATGCTGATGATAATGTTTTGTATAAGGTTCTAACAAGAGTGAGAAGGAAGAGGTAGGCTTACAACTTTCTAGGGATGGAGAGAGTGGACAGACACTGGGTCCCTGTGGTGTCAGAAGATATAACCTGGGGAAAACAGAGCCAGCCAGTTACCCTACCTGAGTCTGAGTCATTCGCTTCCTACGGAACACCTGCAGATGTGCTCGCAGAATCACAATCTTTTTTTCTTTCTTTTTTTTTTGAGACGGAGTCTCGCTCTATTGCCCAGGCTGGACTGCCATGGCGTGATCTTGGCTCACTGCAACCTCCACCTTCCCAGTTCAAGCGATTCTCCTGCCTCAGCCTCCTGAGTAGCTGGGATTACAGGCATGTGCCATCACGCCTGGCTAATTTTTGTATTTTTAGTAGAGACAGGGTTTCACCGTGTTGGCCAGGCTGGCGTTGAACTCCTGACCTCAGGTGATCTGCCCACCTTGGCCTCCCAAAGGCTGGGATTACAGGCATGAGCCATTGCGTCCGGCCCTTATTGTTTTCTTAAATAGAGACGGGGTCTCGCTATTTTGCCCGGACTGGTCTTGAACTCCTGGTGAATTACAATTTTTATGGAATTATGATGATTGAAAGAGGGCCAAAAGGCCAGAGATAGACTAAAAGTTCAATTTCTCAAAGAGATTTTGAAAATTGTAAATATATAAGCTTAATGTCAGTTTTTGACAGTTCTAGAACAGATTGTTTAAAAGGTGTTTTGTGAAACTTCAGAAAGGCAAGTGATAAACTTTGAGGGTGCCTGTGGTTCTTTTCAAAGCAGCTGAGGCAAACGAACAGATCTAGATTTCTGTAAATAAATGATGGCATCTTCTGCCAGGTTGGACAGATGAGAAGTCCAATTTTTGACTTAAAGTCATCTTAGAGGGAGGTCACTGATATGACTGCCCTATTCAGTCTGTCGACCATGTAGATCAGGGGTTCCACATTGGGATCACCTGGGAAATGTAACAAACATGGTGCCCAGACCCCACTCCCAAGGGATTCTGATTTAATTGATCCAGGGCGGACCAAACTGGTCTGGGGCTCCCATGTGTACCTAATGTGTAGTTAGCATGGAAACCCTCTGATGCAGATGAGAGACGGTGAGGTGATGGGCACCTACCTGGACTCTTCTATGGCAAATTACTCACTTGAGTCCTGGGACACCTGCATGGTCCACAGCCTCACTTCCACCTTGCTACTCAGTGGACCAGCAGCGTTGGTATCACCTGCAAGTTTGATAGAACTGCAGAATGTCCAGCCCTACCCTAGACCTGCTGTATTGAAATCTGCACTTTAACCAGATCCCCAGGTGATTTGTATATCCATGAAAGTTTGAGGAGCTGTCTACAGCATTTCTATGACCAGAAGGGCATGGGACATGGAGCGAGTGGGGCAGGGGCCGGGGGTGGTGATAAATAAGCTGTGATGAACAGGCAAAGAATTCGAAGTGCCAGCAAGGGTAAAGAGCATGACCCAACCCATTTCCTAACCCTCTAAGCCGGGGAGACAAGGACCTCTTGAGATTTACTGCATGATTCTGCTTGTTCTTCTGGTATTTGTTTCCTTCTAGTTTAGTGAGTTATCAGTAAAACCTATAAATAAAACTAATCTACAAAGTTATCAGAGAACTTGCGTATTTGTTCTGACAACAGTCAGGAAAGGGCTCTCAGAAGATGTTTGCTGCTCAGCAGCCTGATTCAGGGGTTGGAGCTCCATGACACAGTAGTAGTGGTGGTTGTGTAGAGGAGGGGGTGTGTCCATAGAATCTTAGGTCTCATGGAAGGATCTGGAAGCTTATGGAGTAGAATGGATGTGTGCCCTTTTCACAAGATGAGGTAGTAGGCAAGTCAGATCTGTGGGTGTGGTGGGTGGGTGGGTGGCAGTGATGATGCAGTTATTACGTTGAATGATAGAACAAGGGGTTAAGGAGGTTGGGGCAGTCAAGTACAGTGAGTCCCAGTAAGACTCAGTGGGATTTAATCAGGGCAAATGCAAAGGCCTGTACTTGTTTTAAAAAAGAAATGTACGAACTCTGGCTTCCTAGCAGGTGGAAAGAACTGAAACTCTAAAAAGGAATGTTGACAGTCTGTCTTGAAATCTGTCAGAGTGGTCGCATGCAGGACGGCTGAAAGAAGCAGGGCTGTTCAGCTGCTGATGAGTAGAGGAACACAGGCTCAGGCAAAGCCTATGTGAAGAGGAGGTCAGTTCCCTCACTGGAAGGAGTATGCAGGAGTTTTATTAGTGGGTGAAAGTTATTAGACAGACTGAACCCACGTTAGAAAAAAGAACTGTGGCTATTCCAGCACTGAGGAACTAGCCCTGAGAGGTCCTGTGTGACCAGTGCCAGCACGAGTCTGGATGCTGCCTAGCAGGGAAGTTACGAGGATGCCTTCTGGGTTGCGGGGAAGTGGGGAGGGAGATTCACATTTGGCGGTCTCTTGCTAAGATTATGTGAAGTATATTATCGGGTCTATTTTTTGTTTTGTTTTGTTTTCGATACGGAGTCTCCCTCCGTCCCCCAGGCTGGAGTGCAGTGGTGCGATCTCGGCTCACTGCAACCTCCGCCTCCCAGGTTCGAGCAATTCTCCTGCCTCAGTCTCCTGGATAGCTGAGATTACAGGCACACATCACCATGCCTGGCTTATTTTGTATTTTTAGTGGAAACGGGGTTTCCCCGTATTGGCCAGGCTGGTCTCAAACTCCTGACCTCAGGTGATCCACTCGCCTTGGCCTCCCAAAGCACTGGGATTACAGGCATGAGCCACTGTGCCTGGCCTATCAGGTCTATTTTCATGTTTTGTTTTTGTTTTTGTTTTTTGTCTGTTTGTTTTGACAGAGTCTTGCTTTGTTACCCAGGCTGGAGTACAGTGGCATGATCTCAGCTCACTGCGACCTCCGCCTCATGGTTCAAGTGATTCTCCTGCCTCAGCCTCTCAAGTAGCTGGGACTGCAGGTGTACACCACCATGTCTGGCTAATTTTTGTATTTTTAGTAGAGACGGGGTTTCACCATGTTGGCCAATCTGATCTTGAACTCCTGACCTCAGGCGATCCACCCACCTTGGCCGCCCAAAGTGCTGGGATTATAGGGATGAGCCACTGCACCCGGCCTATTTTCATGTTTTTTTAGACAACTACATGCAAGAGAGGCATCTATCTTAGACTGCAGCATTTTGGTAAACTTTTAGACTTAATCTTAGACCTAGACCTAATCTCAGACCTCTGTTGGGGTAAGGTCTGTGAACTTTTTTGAAAATTTCTGCCAAATGTTATGTGAATGTGCAGGGGTGTGTTTTCTCAGGGGAGAGGGTCCATGGTTTTTAGCAGATTGTCAAGAGTATTCAGGACCTCCCCAGATTTAAGAAGCATGCTCTACCTGAGCCGTCTAATATAGTTGCCATTGGCCACAGATAGCTATTTAAATTTAAATTTAAATTAGTTAAGATTAAATTCAGTGACTCAGTGATACTAGTCAACTTTCAAATGCTTGTCAGCCACATGTGGCTAGTGGCTTGTGGCTTATGTATTGGACAGTGCAGATAGCATTTCTGCCATCACAGGAGGTTCTATAGGACAGTGCTGGGAGCCAGCCTTAGAGTGACCCTATGTGGCCCCTGAACCCTCACCAAGGGCTCTTTTTAGGTTGGGGAAATAGCTTCTGAATTGGCAGCTCTCAGGGTTTGGGATCCCAGCCCCCACCCCAAAGTAAGTGGTGAGGTCTCTGGACAGTACTTTCCTGGGTTCTAACCCACCGCACAGTCCACTGCTTCTCCTTGAAGGCACGGCCATGCTTTACTTGTCTGCTATGGGAGAGCACAGGGACAGGAGTGAGGTGATGTGCACCACCCAGAGGCTGTCTGGATCCCTAGTGGGGAAATGACTCCTCCCTACCTACAGTCTTGGTCAGCAGCCCCACTGAGCTGTGTTCATGTTGACTTACCTCCTGGGGCCTGCCAGAGTTTTCCTCTCTGTCGTGGGTTTTCTTGTTCTGGAAAGGACAATGTGGTGACTGGGTGGGCCAGAAGACCAGGTCCAGGGTCTCAGGAGTTGTCACTAATTTTCCACTCCATTCCCCTTCACTTCTTTACAGCTCCTTTTTGGAATGAGGGGACGATGCTCAGGAAGAGAGGAGGTATTGGAAAGGAAAGAGACCCCTTCGTCTTCCTTTTGAGCCCTGCTGCAACCTGGCTGGCTGTTTCTGGGAGAGCCCTTTAGAGTTGCTGTGGGCGTCTGTCTGCCTTTGTCTGTGCAGGGCATAGGCACTGCACAGTTGCCACACCCAGGGTGGACAAATCCCTTGGTGGCCTTGTCTCCTGTCATTTGCATAGGAAATCTGATAACCTAAGATTCTTATTTTTTTTTATTTTGAGACAAGAGTCTCACTCTGTCTCCCAGGCTGGAGTACAGTGGCATGACCTTGGCTCACTGCTACCTCCAATCCTGGATTTGAGCGATTCTTGTGCCTTAGCCTCCCAAGTAGCTGGGATTACAGGCAGGCACCACCACACCCGACTAATTTTTGTATTTTTAGTAGAGACAGGGTTTCGCCATGTTGGCCAGGCTGATCTTGAACTCCTGAACCTCAGGTGATCTGCCTGCCTCGGCCTCCCAAAGTGCTGGGATTACAGGCATGAGCCACCATGACTGGCTGGATAACCTAAGTTTTTATTAACCGCTGAGGGAAGGGTCAAAAAGAAGGCTGGCAGCCCATTGTAGGATCACTGGCTGGCCTTCGGGTGGCCACAGGTACGGGGGTTTGTTGCCTGCTTGCTTCAGGTAGCACAAGTATGCAGCTGGGGCACTGTTGATGGCCGTTCCTGCACTGCTGGCTGTGACTTGTATGAATTCTAGCTCTGTTGTGTCCTACCTCTACCATACCTAACGAGGGTGTTAGTGGACAAAATAAGGCACCTCTCACTGCTGCTACAGCAGCAATTCTAGATTCTCAGAATGGATGGGGAGTTGCATTGGATGGAATTATTTGGTGGCATTGGCCAGACTGGGGGTCCCCCATGCCTCCTGCCCCTCCGAATTACTGCTGGTTCGGGGAAGTCTCAGGAAAGGAGTACGGAGATGCTGGGTCAAAAAGCAGTAACAAAGTATTAGACTAGAGTCTACTCCACTGCTGAGTTTTTCTTGTCAGGAGAACATGGGTGGCTCTCTCCTGTCTTATTTTTTATTGATTGATCCGCCCTTTAAGGTAAGCTCTGTGTGCCCCAGTTCCCTTAATGATGCTGGGAATGATCCTGGAGCTCTAGAAGAGAGAGGGACGGCAGATTCTTACTGTGAGGGCTGGGTCCCGCCTGTACTGTGTTCATGCTGCAGGATGGGGTGAGATGCAGTGAGGGGAGAGGGGGGTGTGAGGGCCAGTGGGAGAAGAGCTGGTGCCAGGAGGACAAGGAGAGAGAGACACCTTCCTGGTGTATCCTGGGTCCCAGGATCTACCAGGTCCCTTGTACTGGAGGCAGCCAGCCCCTCTCCCTGGTGCTGCTTCAGTTTCCCGAGGCAGGACATCATCTGCTTTGACCTACAGACAGGCAGGTGGCCCTCCTGGCCCCATTCAGCAAACCTTGGCTGGGACTAGCTGTTTGCCGGGTGCCGCACTGAGTCTGAGCGGTAAGTAAAGGGAGGCACGTTAACTCTGTCTGTCCTTAATGATCTTGCCGTCTGGGGAAGGAGACAAGCATGGAAACAAATAATTACAGTACATTCTGATAGGGCTAAAAGGGAGGGATGCCTCGAGGGCAGAGACTAGCCGTAGTCACCTTTGGGCCCATAGAGCCCAGCCAGGAAGGGAAGGGACATGTCTTGAGAGTATAGTGACATGTGAAGGATGAGGAGGAGAAGGTCTTCCAGGAGGGGGAAGCACCTCCCTGATCTTGCAGTGTGTAGAGATGCTACCTGATGCTGGCGGCAGGGGTGTGGAAGGATGAGGACAGATTGCTGGGTACCGCCTGAGGATCCTAGAGGTGGAAGGTTAGATGCTTTGTGTTAATTCCTCTTGAAAGTCTTCTGCTAGGGCTATACCCAGGTTTCTAGCTCAGCATTCATGCCCCACCTTCTCAACAGCGCCATACAGTCGCTTGTTATCTGCTTAGGTCCTAGAACATTTGGTGGTTCAAGGCTGTTGAATTTGGGGCGAGGAGACCGTGACGAGGTTCACAGACTATAAGACCTTTTCACAAGCATCTTGAAGGGCATGTAGGGTATAGGCAGAGTGTCACCTGCTACCTGTCAGTCTGGGAGGCCCTGGATGCATGCTGTTTGCTGGTAGGAAGCACGAAGATGGAGTTGTTGGCTGGCTCCGACTTGTTTCCCTTGAGTGTTGCTGGGTGCCTTGGTTCAGTCTGGTTCTGCTGCATCTCCAAGGAGAGGAGCATCTTTTCTTCTGTTGCTGCTGCTCCTCCTCCTCAGCCTCCTCCTCCCTGTGATTGTCGTTGACACAGACTTCCGCTGCCAAAGCTAATTGTGAGGCCTGATCAGTGAATGAAGGCAAAGGCAGTTCCCATGACAACCGCAAAGAGTTTCAAATATAGGGGATGATGTGTGTGTGATGGGCGGCAATTACTTGGGTGGAAATTGATGCGTGGACACCGGGGACTTCAAACATAGGCTCTGAAGGTGGAGGGGGTGTTGGGTTTTTTTTGGCAGGATCCTTTGTGTGATGGAGAGAAAAGGAGGTCACAGACTTCCCTCATAGTCAATTCCAAGTGCCTTCAGTGTGTGGAACGTAGGCATAGCCCTGCAGGGGCTTTGGAGAGGCACAGCTCCAGTCATTCTGGTTGGGGATGCAGGACACACAGAGAGACAAATAACCGTACCAGGGGTGAGATAAGAAATGTTAGAAGTGCTGTTGGTTGGCAGAAGACTGGTGTAATCAGAGAAGGCTTCCTGGAGGAAGCAGGGCTTAAACTGAGCTTTGAAGTAAAGCCCTGTGAAGAGTGACCTCATTCAGGACACAGCCATGGTGAGAGAGGATGAGAAGCCTGTCTCTCTCTACCCTCTACCAGCTCTAGAAGAGGTAGGTGGATATGAAAATCATAGAGCAACACACAGCAGCCTTGGCTGTGCTGCTGCAAGTGAAGGGGTGGCAAGAACCCTGTGCATTCATTTTCTGGCTGTGTGATCTTGGGCAAGGTACTTAGCCTCTCTGTATCCCAATTCTTCATCAGTTAAATGGGCACAAATATTTCCTGTCTCATTGGTTTGTTTAGAGAGTTAAGTAAGATGTACAGCATATCATGCTGTAGGTATGGGGCCTGACGTGGGGTTGGTGCTTGGTTGATTTCTTGTAAATTCCCCCCAAGAATGTGTCTGGTCATGTCTGTGTTCCGTGGTCTTTGAATATCTGTGTGGAATCCAGCCTGTGGGTATCCATGTTCCTGAGGGTCTCAGTGTTAGGACATTTTGTGTGTCCTGGAAGCAAGTAAATCCATTCACCTCTCCAGTGGGGAGGGCTGTGGCCCCATTCCTCCTGCTGGGAGCACAGTAGGGTCTGGGGGTTGTGATGGAAGGTGCGGAGGGGAGAGGGACCCTTGGCCCCCATGCAGAGGGGTTCTAAGTACCTGTGAGTGGTCACTGTGAAGTGCAAAATTTAGAAAAGGGGGCAGATAGAGATGGGAGGAGGATCAAGAGGGGAGTGGAGAGCATACCGGCTGGAGGCAGAGTAGCCCTAGCATGTACCTCTGTGACTCCCTTGAGCCCAGGCATTCCACGAGCCTCAGAAGAGGGAATGAGGCCAGGGTGAGATGGGGTCGGGAGCAGGTGGACTGCCTGGGGGACTATGGGCTCCTCTTCTGGGCTGCTTCTCTGGTGTAGCCGAGGGCTGCTGGAGGGCAGGGTGGGGACCTGTGTTTGGGGTAGGACTGAATTACACAGGCAAGTGAGTGGAGCCAGGAGTTGGGGTGGGAACTGGGCTCTGTGGCTCCTTCAGGCTGCTGAGGAAGATAGGTGCTGGTTGAGCAAGTCTGGGAGTAGATCACAGTTCAGTTCTGGCAGGTCCTGCCCTCCCAGGACAGCGGGTGTCCCTCAGAACCTTGAGGATCTCAGGGAGAAGACTGACCAGGAGAGGGGCCTCCACATCTCAGTGCCCAGCCCCCTGCCTCTCCACCCTCCTTGTGTAGAAACTTGGCTCAGCACATTCCAGCTCTGTGCAGAGCCTAGGAAAGTAGGGAAGACAGGGCCCCCGCCCACGTGGGAGGACTGCCGTGTAAATAAATAACTACACTTCATTGTGACTGGTGCCCTGGAAGAAGCAGTACACTGCTCTGTCAGGACCTGGGAGGAGCGGATGATGCTCATGGGAGCTTGGCGATCTGAGAAACTGGCAGGGGGAGGCAATGTTTAAACTAAGTCTTGTACCACATTAGCTTGCCAGGTCGGGGGAGGTGGAGAGGGATCCAGGCAGAAAGAGCAGCACCGGGAAGTCTCTGAGGCATGAAAACATTGCTAGATCCATAGCTTAAAGGGAAGTGATTGGGTTCAAGTGACCTCGGTCTTCTTTGTATCTCCCTGGGGTTGGCAGAGGCGGACAGAACTTAGAGAATTGGAAGGAGAAGGACCTAGATTTGAATTCCAGCCCACCACTCACCAGCTGTGTTGACAGGCAAGTAAGTTAACATCGCGAAGTCCTTCTGTTGCCCTGTTAGAGATGAGGTTGTATGTGGAGTAAGTCAAATGAGGATGATCCTACAACATGGTTGGCACAGGGCCTGGCATGTAGCAGGGGCTTGATAAACTGTGGCAGCCGCTGCAGCAATCCTACTAGTTGTTACTGTCCAAGCAGTGTTTGTCTCTCCTATCCAGCAGCAGACTGTATGGGGGGTAGGTGTGAGGGCAGAAGTTTTGGGGACCAGGATAAAGGAGGGACTCCACTTGGCCTGGTCATTGTCAAAGTTGAGGGGCACAGAAACCCATTGTTCCACCTGACCCGTGCTCAGGACACTGTTCCTTGCCATGCTTTGCCACCTGCCTCCCTCCCTGCCCTGGGAGGAGCCCAGGAGGGCTACCCTTTGTTCATAGGGGGAGGCAGATGTGGGCCCTGATGCCTCCTGGAGTCTCCTCACTGGAGGCCAGCTTTCCTGTCTCTCCAAAGGCAGCTCATCCTGTTCTGAGTACCCGCTTTGGGCCCCTGGGGAGGGGACAACAATTAGGCATCTGTGGTGTAGTGGGCAGGAGAGCGAATCACTGGGTCAGGGGATCTCAAACATCCTAACTCATCCTGTGAGTCACTTCTCCCTGGCCTCAGCTTATGCATCTGTGAGAATGAGAAGGAGCACCCAGTGAGCTCTTCCAGAAATTGATTCACCTGCAGTGAATCCTCACAACTGGATGAGGTAGCTGCTATTTCTAGTTTGGTTTTATAAGATGAGCAGAGAGAGTCTATGAGAGGTAAGTTACAACTAGCTAGTGATGGAGCCTGGAGTTTGTGGGTACCGAAGTGTGTGGAAGTCACTTCCTGGGAGGTAGAAGCTCTGGGGTGTTCAGCTACAGGGAGGGACTGGGGTAGGGAATGATGTGCCCCGGGTGGCCCAGGAAGTAAATCCAGGAGCGGATTGCAGGGCCCAACTCTCCCTTCTCTGTTCTTTCTCATCCTGCCCTCCTTTCAGTCTCCTGATGCAGCTTTCAAAGGCTGAGTCTGGAGACTGGAAGGCCGGAGCTCTTGGGGTCTCGGCTACCTCCCCTCCTCTGCCTTTCCCAGAGATGGGAAGCCCTGAGGTCTGGGGACCCTTGGGATCTTGGGGGTTACCTCCTGTAGCCTCTCCAAGAGTGGAGAACCCATTGTGGGTTGTTGGTGGGGAGGCTGTCTTGGATGGGTATGTTCTGGCGGGGCTGGGGGGTGATCCTAGAGTGGGGTGTGGGTGTTTGTGTGTGTGGAGGAGGGCAGGGTTGACACAGGAGGTGTGGGCTCCGAGGAGCCTGTTTTCTGAGGTGGGCGTTGGAGCAGGGAGGAGCAGAGAGCTGCATAGCTTTTAAGAGTATGGTCTTCAGAGCTGACAGACCTGGCTCAGAGTCCCGGGGCTCTACTGTTTCCTGGCTGCGTCACCTTGGGTAAGTTGTTTCACTTATTTTATCTCCTCATCTGCAGAATGGAGTAAAGGTTCGTGCTGCCTGGACTTTTTCTTCTTTTTTGAGGAAGAAGGGGCTATTGCACCTCATGCCGTTGTGACAGGGTCCGGTGCCGTCCTAGCTTCTGCCAGGATGATGCTGGGGTTAGATAGTGGCTAAGCGGGAATCCCCCCAGCGTCTGCTCCGCTCCGCCTGGAGGCGCAGTCTGTCATCTTTGATCCTGGAGGCGCAGAGGATGCCTTCTGGGTATTACCTTCAGGGTCCCCGCGGGAGGAGGCCGGGGGTGCCCTGGGATGCCCCAGCCTGCCGGGGAGCGGCACGGCGGGCCTGGGAAGCAGCCAGCGCGGCTCAGCAGCACCCTCAGAGGCGCCCCCGCCTCCCGGCTGGGCAGGTCCGCCGGGCGGGGGCAGGGCCGGCCGCGGGGATTGGCTAGCGAGCGCGCCGCCCCCTCGCACACCAGCCCGGCGGCGGGGAGGGGAGCGCAGCCGGCAGCTGGCCGCCGCCTCCTCTGCAGTGCCTCCCTCCGCGCGCTCCCTCCGGCGGGGATAATGGGAGGCCCGCCGGCCGATGCACCAGAGGAGGCCGGCCGAGGTAGAGCGCGCGGGGCCGGGGATGGCCGGGCGGACGCGGGCCGGGGGTCACCGTCCTCTCGGATCTTGGGAGGGGGGTTCTCAGAGGAGAAATGAAAACAAAAACACACTGGAAGGCGGAGGAGCCCGTCTGCTGTGACCCGGACGGCAGCTGGAGGCAGGAAGATGGTCCCCTATAGCCTTTCTTTCCCAGGCTGCATCCCCTCCCGTTCGCCTCCTTCCTCTCCGACCGGGCTTGGGGGGCTGTAGCAGGAGGACTTTGCTGCCTTCCCGGTACCCGCCTGGCTCAGACGTTCCTCTGGCTTCTTTTGCAGGTGGAAATAAAGGCTGGTGAAGGAGCCGGGCCGTGGGGACAAGGAGCGGCTGTCAAGGTACCTTGTGTGTGTGCGTGCGTGTGTGTGCGTGTGTGTGGTGGCGGTGAAGTGTTTGACCGGATTGGATAAAAATAAAGGGTCTCCTCTGGTGATCCCTTAATCTCCCACTGTGTGTGTAGCAGCAGCTGAGGGGGAGGGGCGGCGGGGGTGTGGGCGGCCAATGAATTCTCAGGCCTGTGTGGGTTTTGTTTGGATTCTTTTTGCTTTCTCAGCTGGATGGTTTTGGGTGCAGTTGGGGTTTGGTTTGTTGAACTGTTTTTTTGGTTTTGTTTTGTTTTGTTTTTTTAAGACATGCAACCCACTCCCCACCCCTGCCTCTGGAAATCTCTCGAGAATGTCCCTAGCACTGTTGGTTTGCATCCAATCTGCAGAAATCCCGGGGGGGGGGGGGGGGGGGGGGGGGGGGGGGGGCGTAAGAGGGAGGGAGAATTGCGCTCCTGAGTCTGAAGCTGATAGGGTGTCATTAGTCATGCTGCTGTCACCATGGAGATGGCTGGAGAGGAGAGGAGGTGGTGGGGGTGAGGATATTTTGGGTAGGGTGGGGGCTGATGCAACATCATGACTGAGAATCCGGCGGGCGTCTGCTGTTACTCTGTGTGACTTAGTGTCTCGGGGACTGGGAAGAGAGTGTTCCCAGGTGCGTGGGAAGCACAGAAGGGGGCACTGAGCTTCTCCTTGTGGTTGTCTGGCGGGGGTGGGGAGCTGGGGTATTTGGGGCAGGGGAGGGGAGAGTCCATTGGAGTATCAGCCATTACTAGGAAATCACAGATATTCCTCCCAGGTTGGCATGGATCCTATCAGTAGGTTTCCTTGAGCTTGTCCCCCTTTTCAGGGCTAGGGAGCCACCGTGAGTTTGGGATTACTCAGCAGTATCCTCTGCTGGCCCAGGGCGGAGAAAACAGATTGGGAGGTGGCTCTGTGTGGCTGCCTTTCAAGTCCAAGAGCAGAGAGGCTGGAAGGGAGCATGGGGCAGGTGGGCAGGGTCAGGGCTTATGGGACTCTTCCTAGCGGAGAGGAAGCCTGTTCCTGCCCCTGCCTCAGCCCACCTACCCCCTCAGCCGCAGGAGTCTTCAGGGAGCTGGGGATCTTGGTTGCTTGGGTAGCAGGTGGGTGAGCTGTGAGTGTCCCCAGATGCCCTTAGTTTCCTCCCTGGAAATTCTCTTCCCGCCCCCTGGGAAAGCTGTGGGAAGCTCCATGGAGGTGCTGGAAGTGGCATCCTGCCACCTCACTGACTGGATAGGGATCCTGGTAGGGAGGGGCTCTGCTTCCCACGTGGGGGATAGGGGCTTCTGGGCAAGGCTGCAGGGTGTATCAGGAGGGCCTGGCTAGTTCTCTGGCTTTGTCCCAAGAAACTTGAGGCAAGGAAGTGCTTAGGGAAAGGTGTGAATTTTGCTTCTAGAGCAGCTTCTGGGAAGGAGAAGAGCCAGGGGGCATCGGCTCCCCTGTCTAGTGGGTGTGCTTTGGTGAGACTGGGAGTAGTGGATGATCACCTGGGATGAGGTGGTGGGAGGTCCGGAGGTGACAGAGGGCAGTTGATATGGGTGATACTGTGGGTGGGGAGGAGAGAGCTGAGCTCACCTCAAGCTGGCTCTCACTACACACTCTTTTCTACACTCTTCTCCGGAGCAGAACCCCCAGGTTCCACCTCTGCTTCCTCCCCTTGCCTCCTGCTGCTGCCTGGAGGAGTTGTCATCACCTCATGTGCTGTTGGAGGGGTGTGGGCACAGAGATCATAGAGTAGACCTGCTCTGTCTCCCAGCCTGGGGAAAGCAGGCCAAGGGGATGAGGACAGATGGACTCAGGGAGGGGGCAGGCCCCTCCCTCCTCTGTATCTCCAGCCTTGTCAGCCTAGAGCTTCCCGCTTTGCTGGGAGAAAGGACGGGCTGGCAGGTTTGTTTACTCCCGAAAGCACCCCCTTCCGCTGTAGTGATGGCTCTCCCTGGCAGACCCGCTTCTCTTCAGCTCTTTCCAAGTGTGTTCTCCGTGTCTCCCTGCCTGCTGGCCCCAGATGGAGGCTGGTTTTCCGCAGTCCTGCTGGAAACTCCCAGCCTAATACCCCAGCCCTTAGTGTTGTGGACGTGTGGCAAGGGCTACTTGAAAATCCAGAGGAAGCCTTCCTGACAAGTCTTCCTCCTTCCCCCTTCTCAGAGTAGGGCCTGAGCCAGCTGAGTTCTTAAAACTCTGAGGTTGTATCTCTGCTTGTTTTTATTGTTCAGTTGTCTGAGAATCATATGCAGCTCAGGCACTGCCAACAAACACTGAGGTCTGAGTCTTCTGTCCCTGGTGCTACCTCCACACATAGAGTTTCCTTGGGTGGCCAGTTGGCTGCAGTGTCCCGTATACCCAGGGTGAGGCAGTTTTGCCAGAGGCGCTCCCATTTTCAGGTTGTGGTGTAAGATGGATATGTCTGATAGGTGAGCTCATCTTGGTCTGGTGTGAGATCAGACCAAGACTCTGGGACACAGGACAAAGGGGGTGTCACCAGCTATATATTCCCACGAGATGGGTGCTGGTTGAGGAAGCTCCGTGGGAGAATGGTATCTAGTAGCCAGTGGGAATAGACACGTATACTGTATGCTAAGTCCTGCCAGGGTTTCAAGAATACCTACGATGTGTGTATGAGTCCACATAGTGCCTAGCATAGGCACAGAGTTGAGCTTGGTAAATGCAAGTTGACGTTTTATTGTTTGGTGCATTACGTGTCTACCCATGATATCTCAAGGAACATGCTATAGCAGACACTGTTGCTGCCACCTCCTCGTTGGCAGCCTGGAGAGGAGTGAGTGTCCAGTGCCGAGAACACCGGGCCGCCCTGCTTTCAAGGCTCCCACACGGCTCCCACACTCTGCCCCATGGGAACCCTTGACTGGCTGAGGATGTCTGGAAACTATTTTGGGATTGTGCCCAGGATCTCTGCCTTCTGTCTCTCCTTTTGACCACTGCAAAAAGTTCCCTGTTCTCAAGGACCTGTGATCCTTGACTTTCTATACACTGTGGGTCCTTCCCATTAGTTTTTTCTTGCCTGCTCTTCCTACTTCCAGCCACTTCTCTCTCAGGTGTGTTTATAAGCAGCAGCCAGCTTGGGGAGATATTGGAAGCAGGTGAGCATGTCAAGCTAGAGAAGCGAAGGAACTAAGCAAGAGATTTCCACAGTTAAATTTGAGGATGGAGAGGAAGAGGGGGCTTTCCCCATCCTTGATAAGAACTGGAGTTAGAGTCCAGAGCTCAGCTCCATCTCCCTTGGTGACCCTCACCCTTTTTGAATGTCATGGGAGAGGGAGAGAGCCTTGTATGATATACACATGAGTGAGCTGAAGGGAGAGCCTTCCTGTCCGCAGTGCTGCAGGGGCCCTAGAGCTGCCCTCAGGGACCACCGTGAGGACGACTACAGCCTTTTTGCTGGGCCTGGTGAGGAGGGGCCTGGGCATTGGGCTCCCTCCAGCTGCAGGTGGAGGTTTCTGCTAGAAATGGGCTTTGTGGTCTTGCCAAGTCCCCTCCCATACCCCAGAGGCTGCAGCAAATGGTTTGGCTGGATGGGGGTGGGGGCAGGGAGTATGGGAGGGACTATGGTTTGGCTCAGTTTTTGGGTCTCCCAATCCTCTTAAGTCCTCTTTCCTACCCTTGACCTCTTGGGCTTTCGGCCTCATTTCCTCTCACACCCGGGCATCTGGCAGTTAGCTGAGGACTCCCCCTTGTTCTCAGTGTCTCTATAGCTTTGGAGAAGGAGCTAGATTAGGAAGCCTTTAGGCAAATAGGAGGCAAGGAAAGCTTGGAGGATTAAAATCTGTAGATTATTGTACTCTCTAGGACTATTATCCCCATCCCTATCTATTTTCTCCCGCTTTCTTCTTACCTTTGTCTTTCAACATCCACCAAACATTTATCATTTTCTAGGTGCAGCATTAGGTCCTGAAAAATAAGAGAAATCATTATTATTTGATCTCGTGAAACTATTGGAAGAGACATTGACTGAACTATTACCTAAAATTATAACTCTTGAGTGGAAAAGCCAGCACTGGCAGCTTTTGTGTTTTATATATTGAATGCTTTTGACTTAAGCATTGTGTTTGGGGCTGTGAACTTGCACATGGCAGACAGAATCCTCACCCCAGATGCACCCAGCACTTTACATTTGCTTTCTCTCTGGCTCAGAAAACCTCAAGGGACTTTGAAGGAAGATTCAACATGCCAAGTTTGTTTTCAATAAGTCAGTGTTTCCGGGATCTAGCAATGACAGAGGAGGGCGGTGGGGTCAGAAATGGACTAGCTGGGAAGGGAGCTTAGTTTTGAAAGGCACATGTTGGTGTTAGATGTTTCGGATTTGAGATTCTGAAAGCTGGATGGAAATACTGTGCCTGAGCAATCTACCATGAAGCTGAAATTGCCTTTGACTCATTTAGAGTGTGGGTCCCACAGCCCTTACTGCTTCAGGGACTTCAGTGAGGTCCACTGACTGAGAGGAGGAGGGTGAGAAGTGTGGTTGTTAGTTTCCTTTCACCCTGTTTTCTATGCTACTCCTACTCTTGGGTTCTGTCATTAGCCATGGGGAGAAGGTCACTTACTGCCTTTGGACTTCAGCTTTCTGGGTAAAGTAAGGGGGTTGCTTTCCAAAGTTAAGTTTTTCTCAGACTAAATCTGGGGAAGGACCACTTTTTGTGTTTTTGTTTTTGTTTTTTTCAGTGTTCCCAAAAGATTGCAAAACCAAAACATGGTCCCACTTACTTTGTACAGCGAGTTTGCAGCTGCTGCACGTGTGGCCCAGCACCATCCAAAGTGGTCTGTGAGACATTCAGTGAGGCAAGCCAAGTGATCATGCCCTTGGATGTCGTGATAACTTTAAATTGCTATAAAGGTTCCTAAAGGCTTCCTCTTGGTTGCTGTATTTATGTTGTGGTGGATTGGTGTTAAGCAGTTTACGGGCCATATCCTGAATAGCACTGCTTTTGAACTTTTTTCTGGGAGAGCATAGGGTCTCTGTTTTGATGCCTCCCCACCCCTTCTGGATATGAGTTTTCCACTCTTCTCTACCCTCCATCTTGGGGACGAAGCTTCCGCTTGAAAGAGTAGAGATCTTTTTGTCCCAGAAGTTCTCTGAGTACCCCAAAAGATTTACTTGCATCTCAACTTTTGTAGATAAGGATGGCTCCTGCCTTCTCTTTCACTTCTGCAAGTCTGGGAGTCTGATGGAGGCCCCTCAGAGCCCTTGGAGTCCCTGAAATGGCAGGACTGTGTATGTGTGAATTGTATGCCTTGGAAGAAGAGAACAGTTGGGGAGGAGGCCAAGTCTCTTGTAGATGCTGGTGTGGACTTGGACTCTGCAGAGACTAAAGCTCCATTGCCACAGGCAGGGGGGCACCTTGAATTTTGAGCTTTTTCCATGCCGTGGCTCTTAATAACCTAGAGATATACCCTTTTTCCTCTGGGAGTTGATTGCAAATTCTACCCTGATTTCTATAAATACAGACATCTTAATATTTCTGACAGTATGAGTTTGACCATCTTCCCCCTACTTTCTCTTGCTGAGGATCTATGGCCTTTTTATTTGAGATGCTAAAGATCAGACAGAAAGTAAAAATGACTACCTTTCTTCTATTCTGGCTGCCTTAGCTAGAGGAGAGTAGGAAGGGAGGGGTAGGGGGGAGGTAACAGTATCTTGCCACAGAAATATTCCTTAAGAGGCAAACATTCCAAGGATAGGAAGATTAGGGTCTAAAGAAATCCTGGTTACCTCTGTGGCCTGGAACTCTTACGCCCTTGGTGCTTAAGTAATTGGATTTCTCAACCCCGCCTCCAGGCATTTTTCCCCATGTAATCCTAACCTCATGGGCTTTGCAAAGGAAACAAAGGCATTGAAAGGGTTTGCAACTTGTCCCTGACACTGAGCTCCTGAGCTGTGAGCCCTGCCGACTGAATTTTCCTCCTTTGCCTCCTCTGCAGCATCCACCATCTCTCTCAAAATCCTTGGCCCCAGGAGTCTGTTTTTCTAGCCTGCAGGCCTTGGTTCCTAGCCCTGCTAAGCAGATGGAATTTACAGAAGGAGCCATTTCCTGCCAGTCCACCTTCCTGTACCTCAGGGAGGTTCCGTCTCTGACTCCTGCTGGCCACTCTGCAGATGGGGAAGAGCCAGGGGAGACTGGTAACTCCTGTAGGAGGCAGAGAGAGGCCCTGGAAGGGATTCTGAGCTTAGAACCCTGCCTGGATCCAAAGACCAACTTTCTCTGATGCATGTTCTCCCTTGAGTGTGACTCTTTGGCCAAGTCATTCCTCTGATGGCTTGAATAGGTTCAGGCTGGGGTACAGAGGGCTGTCTCTACTGTATCCGGTCCTGCTTAACCCAGAGAAAGGAGACTGTGCCTTCACCACATGGATCATTGTTGCCTTACACCCTAGTTCTAGGGCAGGAATACAGAAATGGGTTTTCAGGGGAGCCCTGGAGGTGGTGTCCAAGAGATGTCCACCATGTTTTTCCTGGCACTGCGGATCTGTCTGCTGCTGTCTTCTCCATCCTAGGACACTCTTCATGGCTTCAATCCATCCTTAGTCCTGCCCCTTGTGCTTTGATCTCAGCTCTAAGACCTAGACTGAGCAGAGAGGGCCTCTAAGGACATGCTTTGTGAAGCATGTGCCCAGGGCTCTATGTCAATCATCCAGGGAATGTGTAAGATGCCTGGGTAGCTGTCTGATAGAGTCAAACCCATGGGCTCCTGCTGCATAGTTAGGTAGAATGGGCTCAAGATGAGGGTGGCATAGGAGCCTCAGGTATGAGGGCTGGAAGCTCTGGGCAGGTGGGCCATGTGGCATCCCCCTCTTCACTAGCCCTGCCACTTGTCCCTGAGTCAGGTGCTACCTGACGGTTGAGCTGTATGGGGACCTCGGCCCTGTGGCCTTTCTTCCCACTGTTATTTCTGCTTGGTTTCCTGTTTTCCAGCTGCGGGTTCCCAGAGGCGTCATTTGGACCCTGGGTAGTAGTTAGGGCTGAGCTCTGGGGTTGTGTGGTTGGAGTGGCGTGTGTCTTAGGGCTGTACTGGCAAGTGGGCCAAAGCAGTCTGAACACCCTGGCTAGGAGCCAGAAGCTGGGGCTCCGTGTCCAACCCGGGAAGCCTGGGAAGCTCCTCCCCGTCACCTTCCGGATTCTGCCGCCTCCATGTGGGGGGCATTGCTCCCTGCTGGGTCTTTGCCCGAGGTCTGGGGAAGCCGGATGTGGAGGAGGACCTGGGTGGGTGCCAGAGTACTTCATCCCTAAACTCACCTCACGTAACTGCGCCCACCCCCACAGCCACCACCGGGACAGGCAGGGCTATGCTACAACTTGCCAAGAGTGTTTCCAGGGGCCGGTCCCTCTGGTTCAACGAGTTTGGTGGTTCTCAACACCAACTGCATATTAGAATCATCTAAGGAGATTTCAGAAAAGAAACTATCAATGCCTAGGCCCCAGCCCCCGAGAGTCTGCTGTTATTGGGAGTCTGCTGTTATTGGTCCCAAGTGGAACCTGGGCCCCAGCATTTTACAGAGCTCCCCAGGTAATTCGAATGTGCAGTCAGATTTGAGAGCAGCTGCCGTATCTAGTTTGGGTCTCCCTGTCTCTCCCATATCCCTGGGTTGCCCCAGACATTTTTTCTCATTTGTTGATACTTTTAATGATAATCAGTACAGAGTTTGCGAAAGTGAAGACCGACATGTCAGACAAAATACTGCATTCAGTGTTCTGTTCCATGAGACTGTTCCATGAGTTCATAGTTATTAAAACCAGAACTTAAGCGGGAAGCTATAGCAAATGATAGAAACTGAATTTTCTCCTCAGTTTTTAATTTTTACAAACTTTTAAGGCCAGGTGTGATGGCTTATGTCTGTAATCCCAGCACTTTGGGAGGCTGAGGCGGCTGGATCGCAAGGTCAGGAGTGGAAAACCAGCCTGGCCAACATGGAGAAACCCCATCTCTACTAAAAATTAGCTGAGCGCGGTGGTGGGTGCCTGTAATCCCAGCTACTCAGGAGACTGAGGCGGGAGAATCGCTTGAACCCGGGAGGCGGAGGTTGCAGTGAGCCAAGATTGCGCCATTGCACTCCAGCCTGGGCGACGGAGAGAGACTCCGTCTCCAAAAAATAAAACAAAACCAAACAAACAAAAAACACTTTAAAAATTGAAGTATAGTATACACACAGAAAGGCACATACTGTGTACAGTTTGGTGAATTTTCACAGTAAATGCCTGCGTAATCAGCACCTGGATCAAGAAGCAAGTACCCTCACCCCATTCCCATTGCCCAGAATTACTATGGCATTTGGACAAAGGTCAGGCCAGGCCATAGTACAGTAGTACGTGCTGGCTTTGGGCCTGGAGGGCTTCAGCTTGGCCTCCACTGGAATACCTTTAAATACTTTTCACACCTATGTGGGTGCTCCTGAAACTGAGTAGGTTCTCCCTGTGATAGAGCACAGGGTAGGGGCACCCTTCTAGCCCCTCCCCAGTGTCACTGTCTCCCTTATCACCTTTGGTTTCTTTTCTCCCTGGGCCTTAGGTGTCCCAGTCCCCTATCTTCGGTGAATCCAAAAATCCATATCCTTTTTTTGGCCTCGTATTCTCTTTTTTGATTATGTAAGTAATACATATTCTTTGGAAAAACTGGAAAATAGAAATAGGGCTGGGTGTGGTGGCTCATGCCATAATCCCAGCACTTTGGGAGGCCAAAGTGAGAGGATCACTTGAGGTCAGGAGTTTGAGATCAGCCTGGGAGACATAGCGAGACCCTCGTCTCTACCAAAAGGAAAAAAATAAAATAGAGAGCAAAAGGGAGGACTTTGCCCATAATTTCACAGTCCAGTTAGTCATTTTTTTTTGTTTTTTGTTTTTTTGTGAGACAGGGTCTGGCCCTGCCACCCAGGCTGGAGTGCAGTGGCTCCATCTCGGCTCACTGCAGCCTCCACTTTCCAGGCTCAAGCCATCCTCCTGCCTCAGCCTCCTGAGTAGCTAGGACTATAGGCACATGCCACCAGGCCCAGTTAATTTTTGTATTTTTGGTAGAGACAGGGTTTTACCATGTTGCCCAGGCTGGTCTCGAACTCCTGAGCTCAAGGGATCCACCCTCCTTGACCTCCCAAAGTGTTAGGATTATAGGCATGAGCCACTTCCTCGGGTCCCATTAGTCATTGTTAACCGGAATATCTCTCCAGACTTTATTCTATGCATATTATATATCTGTTTAGTATTCTTTATAGAAATGGAGTCTTGCTGCATCGCAGCACACTCTCCTCTATGTAATAACTGGCAGTCATTTATTGAGCATTTACCATGTGTGGGGCAGGCACACGGGGGTAAAGTTTTCTTTTTTTTTTTTTTTTTTTTTGAGACGGAGTCTCGCTCTGTCGCCCAGGCTGGAGTGCAGTGGCCGGATCTCAGCTCACTGCAAGCTCCGCCTCCCGGGTTCACGCCATTCTCCGGCCTCAGCCTCCCAAGTAGCTGGGACTACAGGCGCCCGCCACCTCGCCCGGCTACGTTTTGTATTTCTTAATAGAGACGGGGTTTCACCGTGTTAGCCAGGATGGTCTCGATCTCCTAACCTCGTGATCCGCCCGTCTCGGCCTCCCAAAGTGCTGGAATTACAGGCGTAAGCCACCGCGCCTGACCTCATGGGGTATTTTTTTTAACATGCTGTTTGATTTCATTTATTAACAGAAGTTTTGCATCTATATTTATGGATCAGATTGACCTGTAATTTTCCTTTTGTGTTTTTGTTTTCAGATGTTAGTATTAGAATAATAGTAACTTCATATAATGAACCGTGAAGGCTTTTTTTCTTTATTCTTTGGTATAATTTTTAAATAGTATTGCTTAAATAATAATTCCATTATTTTTATTGGGGCCGGGCGCGGTGGCTCACGCCTGTAATCCCAGCACTTTGGGAGGCTGAGTTGGGTGGATCACGAGGTCAGGAGATTGAGATCATCCTGGCTAACACGGTGAAACCCCATCTCTACTAAAAATACACAAAAAATTAGCTGGGCATGGTGGTGGCGCCTGTATTCCCAGCTACTTGGGAGGCTGAGGCAGGAGAATGGCCTGAACTCAGGAGGTGGAGCTTGCAGTAAGCCGAGATCGTGCCACTGCACTCCAGCCTGGGTGACAGAGCGAGACTCCATCTCAAAAAAAAATAATAATTCCATTCTTTTTTGAGGGATGGGTGTTTGCAGCTTTCTGATCTCCCCTCTACTCCCCATAACTAATGTTATCAAATGTTTACTTTGAATTTTCCATGAAAGAGATCCTTTTCAAATTTATTAGCATGCTGTGTCTACAGTTACTGCTTTTCACTTCCCTCAGTAGCTGTGATTTTTTTTTTTAACTTTCTTTATTTCTAATATTGTATATTTTTTCTTTTTCTTCCGTAGCTTTGCTGGAGTTTTATGTAATTTAAAAGCATACAGACCTGTCAGTCGTGCTGTTTTCTAAAGTATTAATTTCTACTGTAGTCTTATATGAATTGTCATCTTTTCCTTAGGTTTATTTGGTGTGTCCTTTTTTTGGATTCTCAGTTGGATCCTTAGCACATTTTTTCTATTTTTTTCTTCTTTGATAGCAAATACATTTAAAATATGATTTTCTCTAAGTTCCACTGTGGCCTGATTCTCTTGGTTTTGATATTTTATGTCTGGAGTTCTTGGAGAAGTTTCGATGGTATACCCAGCATGAGAATTCGGAGCCCTGATTTAGCCTAAACACCCTTCCTCACAGTAAGGGCCCTGAGGAGAGTCCCTGCACATGGCTTGGTGGCACAGCTAGGCAGTGCGGCACTTGGTGACTCCCCTGGGCTTTGTCTCTAAACCCCCAAGTAGGGACCCTAGTAATAGCTTACCAGCTTAGCCACCAGGACCTGTGGAATTTTTTTTTTTTCTGTTTTTTTTTTTTTTTTTTTTTTTACCCTAAGCAAAATCAGTTTGAATTTATTGCCTAGGATGAGAGCATATCCTAGGCCCAAATGGAAGTTTTGGTAGTATTTAGAAAAGCCTCATACATTAGCACCAGAATAAATGAAGCTATATGCCAGGGTCGGTGAGAGAAGAAAAACTGAGACTTTGACCCAGAGTTGATGGCCTTGCTGAGCTGGTCTAGGCTGCAGGCTAAAGCCTTGCTCCCTGCATCTTTCGTGACTCTCTAGAAAATATGGTCCAATTGGGATCCTTTAGTCCATGAAGAGTGTCCCAGGATGGAGAGAGCAGAAGAGAAAGCCATAGTGCCAGGAAAAATATGGTGGACATCTCTTAGACACCACCTCTTGGGCTGCACTGAAAACCCATTTCTGGATTCCTCCCTTAGAGCGCAGAGTATAGGGTAACACTGATCGTGTGGTAAAGGCACAGTCTCCCCTCTCTGGGTCCAGCAGGGCCTGGTGCAGTAGGGACAGCCCTCTGTGTCCCAGTCTGAACCTGTTCAAGCCATCAGAGGAATGACTTGGCCCAAGGGAGAAGGTGCAGTGCCTTGGGGGAAGATATTCTTACCCTTTGTCCTAACTCCTTGGAGAGTCATGATGGTTAGGAGAAGGGGGATGGGCAGGGAGAGGAAGAAAGGATGGACTTTTGAGTTCAACCTAGAAACCAATGGTAGTGGGTTGTTTCTTTCCAAAATGGAGAAGGTTTTGAATTTTAAATAAGAATAATATATGCCCGTTTAAATAAATCAATGTAAAAGTATATAATTAGAAACTGAGAATCCCTATTTCTTTTCCACCCCAGTAAAATCACTATTAACAATTTATATATATCTTTCCAGACTTAAAAATGAGTACATGAACTTACTGCCTTCCTGCAGTAATGTGTTTGTACCATACTTATTTTTGAGTAGTCTTTTATTTTCTCATAAATATGTTAAAGACACCTTTCCATGCCAGTGTATCTGTCTTCGCCTTTTACATGACTATTGAATATTTCATTTTATGTCTGTATTATAATTTAACTTGCTTCTTATTGATGGACATTTACAGTTCTAATTTTTTTGCAATTATGAATGATGAGATTATCAATATATTTGTATATAGATTGTTTTGGTTACTTAAGTGTTTGTATAGAACAAAATCATACAAATGAAATTTTAATTGACATTACCAGGTTACCCTCCCCAAAGGTAATTTGATAATATCTATCAAATTTACCTTCCCACCAACACTGAGTGAGGAATTATCAGTCCTTAATTTTGCCATTTGGCTAGGTAAAATATCTCATTTTAATATCTTCTATTAGTAAAGTTGAGAATGTTTTAAAATGTTAGCCATTTTGCATTTATTCTGTATATTACCTGTGTCCGTTACCTATTACATCCATATTACTCTTAGATTGTCCTTTTATTGATCCACAAAAGTTCTTAATGTATTATCAGTATATTAAGATACATTATCAATATTAACTTATTTAAAAAAAAATTTAGGCTGAGTGTGGTGGCTCACACTTGTAGTCCCAGTGCTTTGGCAGGCCAAGGCAGGAGAATTGCTTGAGGCCGAGAGTTCAAGACCAGTGGGGGCAACATAGTGAGACCCCCATCTCTACAAAAAATGAACTTGCTTGAGCCCAGGAGTTGGACACTACAGTAAGCTATGATCAGGCCACTGCACTCCAGCCTGGGCTACAGAGCAAGACGCTGTCTCTTAAAAAAAAAAAAAAAAAAAAAAAGGCCGGGCGCGGTGGCTCAAGCCTGTAATCCCAGCACTTTGGGAGGCCGAGGCGGGCGGATCACGAGGTCAGGAGATCGAGACCATCCTGGCTAACACGGTGAAACCCCATCTCTACTAAAAATACAAAAAACTAGCCGGGCGTGGTGGCGGGCGCCTGTAGTCCCAGCTACTTGGAGGCTGAGGCAGGAGAATGGCCTGAACCTGGGAGGCGGAGCTTGCAGTGAGCCGAGATCGTGCCACTGCACTCCAGCCTGGGTGACACAGCGCGAGACTCCGTCTCAAAAAACGCTGTCTCTTTTAAAAAAAAAAAAAAAAAAAATTCAGTGAACTGTTACTAACTCATGTATGCCAGGCACTGTGCTGTTAGGTAGGGATAAAGAAAAAAGAGTGACATGATTCTTACATGCATTATGATAAACATTATCCAGAAATGTAGGCCAGGCACAGTGGCTTTCACAAATCTGTAATCCTAGCACTTTGGGAGGCTGAGGCAGGAGGATCACTTGAGGTCAGTAGTTCAAGACCAGCCTGGCCAACATGGTGAAACTCTGTCTCTACTAAAAATACAAAAATTAGCCAGGCATGGTGGTGCATGCCTGTAGTTCCAGCTACTTGGGAGGCTGAGGCAGGAGAATTGCTTGAGCCTGGGAGGCAGAGGTTTGCAGTGATCTGAGATGGTGCCACTGCACTCCTACCTGGAGAACAGAGTAAGACTCTGTCTCAAAAACAAACAAACAAACCAAAAAGAAAACCCAAAAACCCAATAAAAATGTATAGGTTCTTCTGTCTTTTTTTTTTTTTTTTGCTTTTACTATTTAATTGACACATAATTATACATATTTGTGGGGTACAGTATGATATTTCAATGCAAGTATACAATGTATCATCATTAAATCAGGGTAATGAGAATATCCATCACCTCAAACATTTATTAATATTATTTTTTGTGTGTTGAAAATAATTCAAAATTTATTCTTCTAGCTATTTGAAAATATATAATAAACCAAGCCCAGTGGCACACTCCTATAATCCCAGCTACTTGGGAAGCTGAGGCAGCAGAATTGCTTGAGGCCGGAAGTTCAAGACCAGCCTATGCAACAAAGCGAGACCCCTCTCTCTATAGCAAAAAATGTGCAATTAGCCCTGTACAACCTTGTGTGCCTGTAGTCCCAGCTACTTGGGAGGCTGATGTAGCAGGATTGCTTGAGCCTAGGAGTTTGAGGCTGTAGTGAGCTATGTTCACACCACTGCACTCCACTCCACACAGATACAACCAAACAATAAATTGTGAATTATAGTCACCCTATAGTGTTATAGAACACCAGAACTTAGTCCTGCTATCTGGCTGTACTGTTTAATGTGTTAACCAACCTTTGGGTATTTCCCCTGCACCCCTACCCTCCCCAACCTCTAATAACCACTGTTCTTCTCTCTGCTTCTATGAGGTCAACTTTTTTAGCTTCCACATTTGAGTGAGAACGTGTAGTATTTAATCTTTCTGTCCCTGGCTTATTTCACTTAACATATCCTCCAAGTTCATCCGTGTTGCCACAAATGACAATATATATATATTTTTTAATCACTAACTAGTATTCCATTATGTGCATGTACCGTGTGTTCTTTATCCATTGACTGATACTTTGGTCGATTCCATATCTTGGACATTATCAGTACTGCCACAATAAACACGGGAGTGCAGATATCTCTTTGACACACCTATTTCAATTCTTTTGGACATACACTCAGAAGTGAGATTGCTAGATCATACGGTAGTTCTAGTTTTAGTTTTTTGAGAAACCTCCATACTGTTTTCCACAATGGCTGTACTAATTTACATTCCCACCAACAGTCCGTAAGAGTTCCCCTTTCTCCACGTCCTCGCCAGTATTTATTTTTTGTCTTTTTCTTTTTCTTTTTTTTTTTGAGACGGAGTCTCGCTCTGTGGCCCAGACTGGAGTGCAGTGGCGCAATCTCGGCTCACTGCAAGCTCCGCCTCCCGGGTTCATGCCATTCTCCTGCCTCAGTCTCCCGAGTAGCTGGAACTACAGGCGCCCGCCACCACGCCCGGCTAATTTTTTGCATTTTTAGTAGAGACCGGGTTTCACCGTGTTAGCCAGGATGGTCTCGATCTCCTGACCTCGTGATCCACCCGCCTCGGCCTCCCAAAGTGCTGGAATTACAGGCGTGAGCACCGCACCCGGCCTATTTTTTGTCTTTTTCTTAACATCCATTCTAACTGGGTTGAGATGATACCTCTTCTTTTTTTTTTTTTTGATTGAGACAGAGTTTCACTCTTGTCGCCCAGGCTGGAGTGCAATGGCATGATCTTGACTCACTGCAACTTCCGCCTCCCAGGTTCAAGCAATTCTTCTGCCTCAGCCTTCCAAGTAGCTGGGATTACAGGCATGCACCACCGTGCCCAACTAATTTTGTATTTTTAGTAGAGATGGGGCTTCTCCATGTTGGTCAGGCTGTTTTTGAACTCCCGACTTTAGGTGATTCACCCGCCTTGGCCTCTCAAAGTGCTGGGATTACAGGTGTGAGCCACCGTGCCCAGCCTTCTTCTGTCATCTTAAGTGAGAAAACATAGTATAGCTTTCATCATTATGAGGGTTTTGATATTAACTTCTGTTATATTTTGGAAAAAATTTTGGCCTATTTGTCTTTCATTGTGTATATCATAAACATTTGATTTTTATACAACCAGAATTCATCAGTATTTTGGCTTGTTTTTACTTAAGTTTTATTTTAGATGTTCAGATTTCTAAGCTGAGATTTATTTTTGTATGTGATACAAGATAGGCATTGAACTTTTCCTAAATAGAAAGCCTGTTATCCCCAATCTATTTATTATTTGTAGCTTCACTTGTGGTATATGAATTCTACCTTAAGCATTTCATAAATACTCTTACAGTCATGGGTGTTTTAAGGCCTCTTTTCACCTCCATTGACTTATTTGTCTGATTCTGTGTATTTCATTGTTTTAATTACCATTTTTATATAATAGTTTGGTTTAAAACATACTTTTTCCTGCTTTTTTTTTTTTTGCATTTCTTTCTCCAAATAAGCTTACAAACAACTTGCCATGTTCTGTGAAAAATACTGGGATTTTTCAATTGGAATCACATGAAACTTACAGGTTATTTGGGGGAGAATAGATAGCTTTACAATGAATCTTCCTATCCAGAGAAAGGGAAGTCGACCTTTCCATTTATTCTAGTCTTTTTTGTGTGTTCATCACAGTTTTAAGGCCAGGTGTGGTGGCTCATGCTTCATAATGCCAGTGCTTTGGGAAGCTGAGGCTGGAAGACTGCCTGAAGCCTGGAGTTTGAGGTCAGCCTGAGTAACATAGTGAGACCCCCCACACCTCATCTCCACAAAAAATAAAACAAAATTAGCTGGGTGTGGTGGCGCATGCCTGTAGTCCCAGCTACTTGGGAGGCAGATGTGGGAGGATTGCTGTAGCCCGGGAGTTGGAGGCTGCAGTGAGCTATGATCTGGCCACTGCACTCCAGTCTGGGCGACAGAACCAGACTCCGTCTCTAATAAAAAACAAACAAACAAAATAAATGAAATGTTTTAAGGTTTTCTTCTTACACATTTCTTCTGAAGTTTCTTCCTAGGTATGCTGTAGCTGCTGTTGTTGCTGTTGGGAATGGGATCATTTCTGTTATACTTTGTATCCCATCTTTGCCGGCATATTAGAAATGCAGCTGCTCTGTGCTGCCTCCTCTGACGCTTCTGCCCCTTTCTCCCTCGAGTCCTCATGGTACATTGTCTGTACCTCTGTGGCAATACTGTATGCCTGAGTGTGAGTTCCTAGTGGTGGGGTACTCATCTCACTCCATTTCATGTCCCCAGTGCCTGGCACAAAGCCTAGCATGCAGTAAATCCTTTTAATAAATGCTGTGGCATCAGATTGATGAGAGAGACAGTGAGCTTCACCTCTTCAAAGTGTGACAGCCTGGGCCAGTGTGAGGAGCAGAATCTCAAGCAGCCCTGGCTCCAAGCCTGCAGGCTGTGGTCCGGATAATAGATGGGGCACTGGCCTTGTCCCCACAGGAAAAAGGAGGTCCTGGGCCATTTTCCCACGTGCAGACATCAGGGAGGAGCCCTCTGAGCCTCTATCTCATTATTATCCTGAGACGCACAGCCCACTTGTCATTAACTCTCATTAGCACTAACTAGTTGGGAGAACTACTTCCTTAGTTCCCAGTCATTTCAAGGTAGAACAAACAAACCTATCTGCAACTTCCCTTAGGGGATGAGGACTCATCAAGGCTGGAAGCAGAGCTTGTACAGACCATTGTGAAACTGGTTCACACTTATGTGCCCAGTCACCTTCTCTCATATAGTAGTGCCTTTCTTTCTTCTTCTACTGTTCTTCTCCAGAGTATATGCATCCCCCCAACCAATATGTCCTACGTGAAGTTTATTCCTATCCATGTGGTAATCTTTACCATAGCGTTTGCATTTGTTTTTCCCTTGAGACAGAGTCTCACTCTGTCACCAAACCTGGAGTGCAGTGGCATGATCTTAGCTCACTGCAATCTCTGCCTCTGGGTTCAAGTGATCCTCCCACCTCAGCCTCCCTAGTAGTTAGGACTACAGGTGCATACCACCACACCCAGCTATTCTTTGTATTATTTTTAGAGATGGGGTTTCACCATATTGCCCAGGCTGGTCTTGATTTCTGGGGCATAAGTAGTCTGCCCGCCTTGGCCTCCCAAAGTGTTGGGATTACAGGCGTGAGCCACAGTGCCCAGTCTTGGTGTTTGTATTTTATATATAAGCTTTTGTTTGTAATTGGGGAATGGCAGGCACTGTTCCTTGATGGAGCTGTCTGGGGCATGCCAGTTTACTCTGTACCCTTGGCAGTGATTCCAGACCCTCAGATCCCCGCCCCCACTGGTCTCTGCTGCCCCTGGAGCTAGGATGGTGATGTCTACCTGCCTTGGAGGTAGACAGGAACAAGGGAACTCCCACTTCTTGTTCAAGGGCTTGAAGGCTATGCCCTTGGAGAGATGGGAATCCCTGCTGTTGTTAAGCAGGGGTCAGAATTTCTGCCTCTCAACCTGCATAAAAAGAAGGTGGGAGTGGAGGACGTGAGCTGATTTCTAATCCCTCTGTAGCAGTTGTGCATCTGGTTCAGTGTGTCCTGGGGTTTCCCTGGGTTTTGCTTGACCGCAGTGGTGAGCTGTTACTCTTTTATCCCGTGGTCTGTGCTCACCCTCCTCTTCCCACTCACTCATCTGCCATGCTCAGGGTGGCAGAGGATGTAGAAATGCTTCTCTGGCTCCTCTGCTGGTTTGTTTTAATTCCCGGGAAACAGTGGAACCAAGAGGACACTCAAGAAATGCTGGATCGGGGAAAAGATCTGAAAGTATTGCTCTTTCTGCCCCCATCCCCTGCTGTTGGTTTCTTACTTCATCTCCCAGTGCCAACTTGGGGCCTGTGAGTCTCCCCAGCCAGGTAGCCCTGAGGTTCCCCAGGAGGCCCTAGCTGCATCCACAGCTGCATCTCTGCGAGCTCTGGAGGAACTGCTTTCTCGGGGTGCTGAGCGGAGACTCTGACAGATGGACCTCCATGAGCCCTTGGAGCTGTTCCAGATGCCTCCTCCCAGAGCAGAGCGCATTCTGGCAGTGAGGCTGCGACGCAGGGCTGCCTAGGGCTTCAGCTCACCTGTTGGACAAAGTCCGTTTCTACACTGCCTCCTCTAGCCATGTTTTGGCCTCTCAAAGAGCATCAGCACTGACCACTGACTAGCCAGGCCTGCATGTGCATATGGGAGGTGGAAAGAGACTACTGTCCCTGGTCAGCCTGTAAGAACCTCAGTTCACCTGGTTTCTGAACCAGCTGAGGCCTTCCCCTCATCTGCACTCACCCTCAACCCCATAGGGTTATGGGAAGGGGTTTTCAAAAGGTCGTTCAGGGGCCACGTGGGTCAGAATCCCTTCCATGGTCAGGCAGGGTTGATCTCTGGTGGGACCTGGGAATCTGCATCCGTAACCAGCTTCCTACAGGTGATTCCCATGCCCACTGGAGTTAGAGAACTGCTGGCCTGTGGACTAATGTAACAAAAGAGGCTGCCTGTTTGGGGCTTCCAGTACTTGATCAGGACTGAAAAGACATGCCTTTAAATGCCATGATGGTTTGTGAAAAGGCCAGGTGCTATGCAAACACTTGTGAAAACACAGGAAGACATTTCAGATACGATCAAACTCTAGGAAATAGTTAAAACTGTTTTTGCCATTGTCTATTACAAAGAATAAAAACTCACTGTAGAAAAATCAGAAAGTTCAGATAAGCAGATAGAGAAAAATAAAGAAGTCCATAATTTTTCTACTCAGAGAGGACTCCTGTTACTATTTCAGTCTCTCTAGGGCACCTTTTTTTTTTTCATTTTAAATATCTTTGGTCTTTTCCCTCCGTGATTATCAAAATAATACATGTTTATTATAAAATGGTTTCTTTTCTGATTGGTATAAAAATGAGTGCAAAATGTTAGAGTTGCAAATCTTCCCTTGCTATGTTTAGTTGTGATCTTTTTTTCTTGGTGAATATATTTTTATTTCCTTTATTTTTTTGTGAATGGTAAGACAGCTTCATATATTGGTGGTAGTAACACTTTATCATGCTTTGGCAAGTGTTGCAAATTTCTTTTAACATATGTTTGGGGTTTTTTGTTGTTGTTGTTTGTTTTTTGAGATGGAGTTTCACTCTGTTGCCCAGGCTGGCGGGTTTTTTGTTTGTTTGTTTTTTTAATTTTGCCAAACTTTTTTTTTTTTTTTTACATGCTTGTGTGATCAAATCTAGCTCTAGTAGTTTATTACTATTATTTTTTCTTTTGGTTGTGCCAGACAGAACACAGAACAGGCACTGCTTTTGCAAATTAAGAGGAATTGAGGGGCAATGAGGCAGGTATAGGCCAGACCAATGCTTCTCCACTTGATCGTCTTCATCTAGATAACCTGGGAGTCTTACTACAATGCATTTTCAAATTCAGTGGGTCTGGGGTGAGGCCTGGGAGTCTGTGGTTTTTTGTTTTTGTTTTGTTTTTTTTTTTTGAGATAAGAGTCTTGCTCTGTCACCTAGGCTGGAGTGCAGTGGTATGATCTTGGCTCACTGCAACCTCCACCTCCCAAGTTCAAGAGATTCTCATGCCTCAGCCTCCCAAGTAGCTGGGACTGGCACCTGCCATCGTACCTGGCGAATTTTTGTATTTTTTGTGGAGATGGGGTTTCACCAAATTGACGAGGCTGGTCTTGAACTCCTGACCTCAAGTGATCTGCCCACCTCTGCCTCCCAAAGTGATGGGATTACAAGCATGAGCCACTGCGTGCGGCCTTATTCTGCATTTCTAACATGCTCTGAGGTCATGTTGATGCTGCTGTTCCTTGGACCACATTTTTGAGTAGCAAGGGGCCAGGAGTTTCCAAACCTGGGTGATCTTCAGAGGTGCGTCATGACCATTGATATTAATTAATCTTCAGATATGTAGTTGTGATTTATTTTTATTTTTATTTTATTTCGAGACAAGGTTTCGCTGTGTCACGTAGGCTGGAGTGCAGCAGTGCGATCATGGCTCACTGTAGCCTCCACCTCCTGGGCCCAGTCACTCCTCCTGCCTCAGCCTCCTGAGTAGCTGGGACTACAGGCATGTACCATCACAGCCATCTAATTTTTCTATTTTTTGTAGTGATGAGGTCTCACTATGTTGCCTGAGCTGCTCTTAAACTCCTGGACTCACGTGATCCTCCTGCCTCGGCCTCCCAAAGTGCTGAGATTACAGGTGTGAGCCACAGTGCCCAGTTTAGTTATGATGTTGAAGAGCATTTTGGAACTCAGAGTTTTTCTACGCCTTAATCCAGAGACTTTAGGCTGTGGGACTGAGCCTAGCTTAGCCACATCTGGTTGGGTGACTTTGAGACAGTGGCTCCCAGTGGCTCTGGTGATGGATACTGTCAGTATTTCTACTACTTCTTGAATATGTTTTCCTAGAAAATTGTTCTTTAATTCATATTTTCAAAGTTTTTTAGTAAAGCATTTCACAGATGGTGGTTATATTCCTTTTATATTTCTAATATTTGTTTTTTTCTTTTTAAAATAACCGGTCTTGTCAGTTTGTTTTGTTGGTTTTCTGGAGAGTCATCTCTTGGATTCATTTATAAATACCACTACATTTTGTTTCCTAATCCACTATTTCTGTCTTTATCCTTCCTGATTCAGTTTTTCCTACCTTTCTTTGTTTTTATTTTCTAACTTCTTGGATTGAAGCCTTAATTACTTACTTCTCATTTAGTAAAAGTGTTTATGAAAACATGAATTTTTCTAATAGATACTGTTCTCACTGATACTAAATCATTAGATATGTAGTTGTGACTTTGATTATATTTTTCCTTCATCCTGGAGTTATTTAGGAGACTCACTTAGGATTTCCAGATGTTGTGTTCCTTTTGGTTAGCGAGGGCTTGAAGGCTGCCATCCCAGGGCCCCGCTCGTTTGCAGGCCAGGCTGTGAGTCTGTGCTCTGCGTGATCTTGTATGTTCATGGTGGGAACTTGTGCAGGTGTGTTGCTGAAGCTTTGAGTTGGCTCTCTGGCATGCACATGACAGGGACTGACTGTGTGTGCCCTCTGTGTGTGGAGGGAAGGGGTCTTGGGAGGAGAGTGGGTGGACCCTGTTCCCAGGCTCTCTGTTTCTTCTATCAGTCTTGCCTCTTCAGGCTGCTGCCCAGCTTGGAGACCATCCAGGCCGCCCCCTTCTTCCTTGCCTTCTGCTCTGCAGTGGTCATCCGGTACCCAGGGTAGTGTCTGGGGCTCAGTGTCCCTCAGTGTTAGATGAACTGGGGACTGCTTGAGAGCGGATGTGATTAAGTCAGAGAACTTGAGTTCTGGAGCCTCTCCTGCCTCTAACCAGCCATTTGTCAGTGACTGCTTGTTTCACTGTTTTCTGTTCCTCGTTGTAAGATTTGGGGAGTGTGGCTGGGCGCGGTGGCTCACGCCTGTAATCCCAGCACTTTGGGAGGCCGAGGCGGGTGGATCATGAGGTCAGGAGATCGAGACCATCCTGGCTAACACAGTGAAACCCTGTCTCTACTAAAAATACAAAAAATTAGTTGGGTGTGGTGGCGGGCACCTGTAGTCCCAGCTACTCGGGAGGCTGAGGCAGGAGAATGGTGTGAACCCGGGAGGCGGAGCTTGCAGTGAGCCGAGATCGTGCTACTGCACTCCAGTCTGGGCCACAGAGCGAGATTCCATCTCAAAAAAAAAAAAAAAAAAAAAGATTTGGGGAATGTTACCTTTTCACAGAAACTGAAAGAGCCATAGATACCATACAGTAAACATTACTCTTTTAAAAAATATTTTTTATTTTGGCATAATTTCAGAGTTTTACAAAAGTTGCAGGAATAGTACAAAGATACCCAAATGTTAATATTTTACTACATTTGCTTTATTCTTTTTTTTCTGTGTAATTTGTATTTGAACCATTTGAAAGTAAGTAGCAGGCTGGGCACGGTGGCTCATGCCTGTAATCCCAGCACTTTGGGAGGCCGAGGCAGGCGGATCATGAAGTCAGGAGATCGAGACCATCTTGGCTAACACAGTGAAACCCCGTCTCTACTAAAAATACAAAAAAATTAGCTGAGCGCGGTGGCGGGCGCCTGTAGTCCCACCTACTCGGGAGGCTGAGGCAGGAGAATGGCATGAACCCGGGAGGTGGAGCTTGCAGTGAGCCGAGATCGCGCCACTGCACTCCAGCCTGGGTGACAATCTCAAAAAAAAAAAAAAAAAGAAAGAAAGGAAGAAAGTGAGTAGCAAACGTGATGTCCTTTACTGCTAAATACTCGAATGTAGGTTTTCTAAAATCATGTCAATAAACACAAAGGAGCGATCAAAATCAGGAAGTTAATGTGGATGCAGCATTATTATTCCAGCTAACCTAGGCTTACTCAAATTTTACCAATCGTCACAACCTCTCTTGTGAGAGAAACCCCCCAGATCATATGCTGTGTCCGGGGGTCAGTTTGTTTGTTTGTCTGTTTGAAGTCTCCTTTAATCTGGAGCAGATTCTCAGTTTTTCCTGATACTTTTAAAGAATTGTTTTTGGCCAGGTGCTGTGGCTCATGCCTGTAATCCCAGTGCTTTGGGAGGCCAAGGTAGGAAGATCACCTGAGGCCAGGAGTTTGAGAGCAACTTGGGCGACAGAGTGAGACCTCATCTCAAAAAAAAAAAAAAAAAAATTGTTTATAAGCACATGAGGAAGCTGACTCCTTGTCCTCGTAGCTCCCAGTGAACACTCAGCTCCTAGGTGTGTGTCATCAGCAAAGCCTAAGTCAGAGAGGTGGGGCAGGGCCCAGCTCCCCAGGAAGCTGCCTTCTGCTCTCGCCTTTGCCCCTCTGTCTTTGTAATGCCAGGCCACAGCACCCCACCCCACCCTACTCCACCCATTCCCTGGATGGTTTGGTGTTAGCCTGGGATCTCTGCGGGGAGAGAGGGACTTTGACACTGGTCTGCTACTGCCTCTCCCTGAGATCACGGCTGAGGAACAGAGATCACTGCCTTGGGTAGGACCCAGCCACTGCTTTCTGAAGAGTAATACACTTGGTTTGGGGGTGTGGGTTTTAACACCCCTGTCACCCCCCTCTCTCTCACCCCACAACTTTGAGGCCAGTGGCTGGGAATTGTTAATCCCCAGTCAGAGGTGTGTGTCCCAACTGAGGTATGTCCTGAGGGTGAGCCAGAGGGAGCAGGTCGCCTGTTCCCGGACCTCCTTGCTGTGGAATACCTAAAGAGGTTCCAGAGTGGTTATTTGCATTACAAGGGCAGTGCTTAACGGATAATTGACTGTTAGGTTATCTTGTAGTAGCAGAACTCCCTTGTATAATAGATATTAAAACATGATTTGTTTTTTAACAAATGATTTGCATTTAGCTTTTTAAGGGCATGCTTATTGCATACTCTACGTTCTTTGTCTCGCTTATTTTTATTTTATTGAATTGCTCGCAAACTCTTCCCCTCCAACGTTTCTTTTCTTTTTTTTTTAAATTCTAAGGGCCTTTTGAACCAAGCTCCATTTCCTATCTTCTAGTTATCTGTGACTCTACCCAGGGGATCAGCTGGTTTTAAGTCAGTGGTTCTTGTTTCTAGACCCCCTGTCCATGCATTTCCAGAGCTCATCTCTGTCTTCCCCAACCCAGAGCTCAGGGCTGCCCCAGCTTACTTTCCTCCCCACTCAAGAGTTGCCACCACTCCTGCTGTCCCCTGCAGTGACATGTGAGGTGTTCTTCCCATCTTTCTTTGATGGAAAAGGGACCACCACTACTTTCCCTGAGATAAGACCCTCCTGTTTTCACTTTCACTTGTAACCCAGTAGGGAAATAAAAGGAGAGAGAAACGCTGATGAACGAGTGGCAGAGAACATTTTCACGACACTCTTGCCTTTCCCTTTCCTCTGTCCCTGTCTCCCAATCATTGTTTGAGGGTGAGCTCACCAGCTCACCTATCCTCCTTGAGCTTGTGTTCAGTTTCTGCTTTTGCCTCAAAGCTGCTTATGGAGATGCAGATGAAGGATCAATGTGTGCTTTCTTGTTTTCTTAGCCTTTTAGACTTTTGGGGTAGAAAGTGGGTGATGAGAAGTGACTTTTTTTTTTTTTTTAAATTATAGTTTTATTGAGATATAAATCATATAATACACAGTTCACCCATTGGGAGTGTACAATTTAGTGGTTTTAGTATAGTCAGGATTGTGCAACCAACACCACTTTCTTAGTTCACAAAATTTTTATCCATCCTCAGAAGAAACCCTGTGGCAAGTAGCATTCACCCCTCTTTGTTCCCCTAACCCCCTCAGCCCCTGGCAACCACTTATCTTTCTTTCTCTGTGGATTACCCAATCCATGCATTTCATATAAATGGAATGTTATAGTATATATCTTTAGTGTCTGACTGACTTAGCATAACATTTTCAAGGTTCATCCATGTTGTAGCCTGTGTCAATACTTTATTCCTTTTCATGACTGCATAATATTTGGTTATATGGACAGACCACGTTTTGTTTATCCATTCTTTAGTAATTGGACATGTAGATTATTTTTACTTTGGGCTGTTATGAATAATGCTGCTATGAACATTCGTATATACGTTTTTGTGTGAACATGCCCATTTTAAAATTGGGATTTTTTTGGTTAAGGGGTTGTAAGAGTTTGTTATCACTTCTATATGAGTCCCTTGAATATGATTTTGTACATATGTGTATGATTTATAAATATTTTTTCCCATTGTGGGTTTTTTTCACTTTTTTTTTTGAGACAGGGTCTCACTCTGTCATCTGGGCTAGAGTGCAGTGGAGTGATCATGGCTTACTGCACCTGGAACCCCTGGGCTCAAGGGATCCTCCTGCCTCAGCCTCCCAAGTAGCTAGGACTACAGATGTGTGCCACCACCATGCCTGGCTAATTAAAAAAAAAAAAAAATTGTGTAGAGCTGGAGTCTTGCTTTGTTGCCCAGGCTGATCTCAGACTCCTGGCATCAAACAGTCCTCCTTCAGCCTCCCATAGTGCTGGAATTACAGATTTGAGTTATCATGCCTAGCCTTTTTTTTCCCCCTCTTTCTTGATGGTGTCCTTTGGAATTCAAAAGTTTTTAATTTTGATGAAGTACAGTTTATCTTTTTTTCTTTTGGTGTCATATCTAGGAAAGTTCTGCCTAATCCAAGGTAATAAAGATTTATGTCTGTTTTCTTTTAAGACTTTTATAGTTTTAGTTCTTACACTTGGGTCTTTGGTCCATTTTGAGTGAGTTTTTGTATATGGTGTGAGGCAGGGGTTCACATGCATTCTGTTGCAACTGGATATCCAGTTGTCCCAATTAAAAGATTGTTATTTTCCCATTGAGTTATCTAAGTGTCTTCTCACTGTTTTGTAGATGTTTATACTAGATAAGATAGCTAGATTGGTCATTATAGCTTTTTTATTGGTTACTTGCATATATTGGTTGGTATTAACATTTACATGATGTACATCAGTTCTCTTCAAAATTTCTGGTGAAGGACTAAGTTTTAAAAATTTCTAATTCATCATGGACTGATAATTTTGTAAAAATAAGAATGAATTACTAGAAAAATGATAATGTGCTTAGATGCCTTGACAATGTCAAATTGGGATACAAGTTTCTAAAGTTAACACTCTTAGCTTTTGTACTTACCTTCTCATGGACTAACGAAGATTGCAGAATAGTGCTAGTCCATAGATCACACTTACAGGAGTCCTGGCCACAAGACCCAGCCAGCCATGCTCAATCTGCTTATCTCTTGCTGGGCATGTCTTCAACCAGTGTTTCTAGAACCATGGGCCTTGGGGGTCTCATCATTGTTACCTTGGGGTACTGGAACAACAAATACTAGCGTTACTACTGCTTCTCTTCCAATCTTGAAAGGGGCAGTTGTCCCCAAAGGCTTACTAGACACATACCTTTTATATTTGTAGTCACCCAAATAAGATAAAGCCCTTGTGCTAATGTGAGTAAAATCCTACCCTTACCTGTTGTTATCAAGGTTGTTTCCTGCCGCCTTCAGGGTTGAGTAGAATCCATCTATTCAGCCCAACTTGCCATCCCTGTTCTCAAGGGAATAATAAGCCCAAATAGACATGGGAGGAGGAGGAAAGACACTACTTCAGCAGTCAAAATGTCCCTTGGGAATATAGCAAACAGGAGAATACCTAGATATTCAGCCTCTGGGGCCCTGTGTATGCTATATACATGCCAGAGAAAACAGTACAACTATTAAAAATGAAATTCTTGAAAAATAGTTAACAATATAGGAAAATGTTTATATAGTTAGGGAATAAATTAGCATATGAGAAAAAAACACTGATATACTCAGTCATCTCAATTTTCTAAATTAAGTATATGTTGCATAGTTAAAAAAGATACCAAATATAAACTCTAGTCATCTTTGGGCAGTGGGAGATTTTTACATCTTTTTTATTTTCCACAGTGAAAAGAACCTCCTGTTCGTCTGTCTCTCTCAGCAACTTCTACTGAAGCTGTCCTTTCTGTTCCTTATTCTGTGCCTATGACCTCTATTCTCTTGGATCATCCACCAGGGTTTTCTCTGGCTCTATAATGAGTTTGTAGTATGCCTTTGATATCCTATCAGTAACTACACTAGAGGCAGCTTCACTTGGAGATGAAGTCACAGTTAATATCAGTTTTCATTGCTTCCATCACGTACTTAAAACCACAGAGTATGTATGTAACATAGGTTTATGTTGCCCTGCACATGTTAGTGATAGTGGTACAGTATCAGTACCTAAAGGAACTTGCCTTTGATAGGATCTAAGACAAATTCAAACTTCTAAAAAGTCCCTATCCATCGCTTCCCGGCCTTTTGGCTTAGATCAAGTGTAAAAGTCCCTATCCAAGAGAAAGGACTCTGCTTATTCACTACTCTATCCACAAAGAAGTGATGCTGAATATATATTTGTTTGGGAGATAAATGAACGAATACATAATTATGTATGCATATAGGAAAGGAGTGCTTGTTATAATGTGCTGATAGCATCAGTAGGTGACGTCATAATTCTGTGGGCTACAAATACTTATTTTCACTTTTTAAAAAAACTAATTTTCTCATTTGTGTGCTTGGTTTTACATAGTTGCAATCTAACCTTCATACAGTATGGTATTCAGCAATTTTTCCTATTTAATCTAGCTTTTTTCCTTAGTGTTTATAGTTACAGGTTTAGATGAGTGCATAATACTCTGTTGAATTGTATCATAGTTTACCAAACCATGCCCCTCATACTGAGTTTTCAGCTTTCACTAATGTGTGGGAAAGATTTTTTTTAATGCAAACTTATAAGCTCAAGTTTCTAGGAGCAGCACTGCTTGATGGAAGTAGTCTTTATTGCTGTTGATAACATTTGTTCATGTGTTCATTTATTTGCTTATCTACAGATTGGTTTATTTATTTATTTTTACTGTTTGACCCAAGACAGAAGATGGTAGTTGTGAATTAGAGGGCACCCTGGCCTGGGAGCTGGGTGATGGGGGTTCAAGGCTCAGTGGGTTGAATATGAGTCCAACAGTAGTGTTCTGGGGTGGAAGCAGAGGCAGGTGGCTGGTCAAGGAGCCATCTCCTGTTTGTCCTTGTGAGAGGTAAATGAGGAGAAAACAAAAAAAAGGCATATCTGAAATGCTCTACAGGAGCAGTCGGCAGGACTAGGGTTTGCTTACATATGGAAGCATCAAGAGGACATCAGAGGGGATGGAAGGCTTTAGCCAGGAGCCCAGGGAAATGGTTCTTAACATGATTTTTTTTTTTTTTTAAAGGGATGTCCAGGGGAGGAATTGCTGAGGAAAAGGAGGCAGGCGCTGAGTTAAGTTTTAAATGTAATGGGCTTAAGTTGCATCCAAGTGGAAGTGTGTCTGGTAGCTGGAAAGCAGTCAAGGAAAAAGGAAACTTTGAGGGCTGTTGGTGCAGGCTAAACGGTGGGGCCTTGATTGGAGGGGAGGCTTCTGAGGGGAGCATGGGGCAATGGAGAGCAGTGAGGGTAGGAGAGTGGAGAACAGCTCTGTTGAGGGGATGGAGGAGGAAAAGGAGAATGGAGGAAGACCAGTAACCGGCAGGGTCACAGAAACCCGGGGTGGGCAAGTGAGTGGGTGATCTGCTGCCACAGACAGGCCAGAGAGATGAGGGACCTTTGTGGCCTTCCTCATCACCCTGACCCTCAGAAACAGATAATGGCTGTGCAAATGCCAAGGTTCCTGTTCTGTTGCTCCAGCATTGCACACAGGCCTTTCAGATGAACATGTACAAACCCAGATTACTGGCATCTTTCAGTTATCTGGGTTAATAAACCAGTAGTGACTGCGGATAATGAAGCTTTACACACTGAGGTGAGTTGTGTGACTTTTCCAGGAATTGAAGTTTAGGATAAAGAGAATTAATTTGTGCTCCCCAATTTCCTGCCTTCTGGACAGCAGCAGGCTTCCCTAAATGACATTTCCTAGCCTACTCTGTGAAGTTGATCTTATGGATACCCTCTGCCAAAAATTAATTTTCCTCTAGATGTTTGGGTGGTCGCTTAAATATTTATTTGAATGAAAAACTTAGGTCTTAAGTACTTGAGAAAGGATTGAGTGGGGACAAACACACGGGGGTTCCTGTGAAAAGCTGAAATCCAAGAATAATTATTGAGGCACATGTGGGAGCTCATTCTCCAAAAGAATGATGAGAACCATGGTACCTGGGAGGCCATGGGCATCTACTATTGACTCTCATGTTGGATTCAACTTTGCCACTCACCAATTTTGAGCTTTGGAGTGTGTTATCTTCTCTGTACCTCATCTACTAAAATGGATGTGGAGTTGTTGGAAGAATAGAAAGGTTACATTTAAACATAAAGGTGCTTATTTAAAGTTTGCACCCAGCACTCAAAACTATGGTCTGCTGTCCTCCTTCTCTAAACCTGGCCCCTTTGACACACCTGAGCTGTCAGTGGGTTTTGAGGGATTGGGGGCTTCTTTAGGGAAAGTGCATGGAGCCTTTAGTGAAGGACTGGCTCTGCGGGGGACTGTGGTGTTAGCAATGCATGCTTTCTGTTTCCTTAGCCTATTAGACTTTTGGGGTAGGAGGTGGGTGATGAGAAGTGGTGGGAGGAGTTGTAGGAATGCCCTGCCTCGCTGGGAACTGATGGGGGCTTTTCTGGCCATGGGACATGCACCGCGGGTCTTGGGCGATGGCACCAGCGGCTGCTGGAGGGGTGTATCTGTGTGTGTGTGTGTGTGTGTATGTGTGTGTGTGTATTAGGGGGAGTTGGGGCTCTTGTTGGGTCTGGCTGAGGAGCTGCCTCCGCGTCATGACCTGGTTCTTGTGTGCTGGTAGCTTCAGAGCAGCTGCTGCTGCTTTTTGCCAGGCCTTAGATGTGGTTAGGCTCGATTTCCTCCCGGCTGGCCTCTGGCCGGGCCGCCACCGGCTGCTTGAGGCAGGGGCTTCCGTCAGGAGAGCTGGATCCTGATCTGTGCTGCTGATCAAGAGGCTGGGGGTGGGGCATGGGGAGCCTGCAGAGCAGCCTGCAGCTGTGCTCCCTGTTCACCCCCACCTGCTGCAGGGGAGCGTGTGCTGCCCAGGCAATAGCTTTGCATAGGTCAGAGTTGCAGGGCTGTAGTTTGGAGTTCTGGTCCGAGAACAGCGAGTTATATAGAACTTTTAATGGGTGGGAGTTTCACGTTTGGCACCCCATCTCAACCAGCCTCATCTTCACCTTCCAGTGCATCTCATCTCTTAGAAATTTTCTCCATTTTCTTTCTTCATTATGTGTGATCTGCCTCTGTGTGTTATAACTGCACACAACTCTCTAACAACAGAAATAGCACAAAAAATACCCAGAAATTTTCCCTGACTGCTCCCTTCTCGTCTTGTTCACAGACATGTGTAGTTTGCAGTTTCAAGTGTTTTATAGGTGTTCTATTCTTAAATCTTTTTCCCCTAAATAAAAATGAAAATACCTATGATAAATTGTGGAAACTATAAACAAGAAAGTTACTCATTCTCTATCATGCAGCGGATAAGCACTGTTAACATTTCTGTATGTTTCCCCTTGCTGTTTTGTGTGTGTACACAGGCATGCATTGTGATTGAATTGAATTGTTAAATTGGGCAATATTTTGAATCCCGTTCTTTTCCCCATTTCAAATAGTATGTAATTCCTGCATCATAAAAACCCTCTGAAAGCATTCATTTAATAAGTACATTCTCAAGTTTCACTTTTTCATTTAATACATTTAGTTTTGTTTATGCTCTTATTCTATATCATGTTAAGCAGTTGTGTACATCTACTATTTAAATACTATAAACAGGCATACATTGGAGATACTGCAGGTTCAGCTCTAAACCACTGCAATAAAGTGAATATGGCAGTACAGCTGGTCATGTGAATTTTTTGGTTTCCCAGTGCATATAAAAGTTGTGTTTACATTATATTGTAGTCTAGCAAGTGTGTGATAGTATTATGGCTAAAAAAATATGTGTACATACCTTAATTTTAAAATACTTTTTTGCCAATAAATGCTAACAAAGTAAGCATATGCTATTGAAAATGACACCAGTAAGATTTGCCCAATGTGGCTGGGCGCAGTGGCTCATGCCTGTAATCCCAGAACTTTGGGAGGCTGAGGTGGGTGGATCACCTGAAGTCAGGAATTCGAGACCAGCCTGGCCAACGTGGTGAAACCCCGTCTCTACTAAAAATACAAAAATTAACCGGGCATGGTGATGGGCGCCTATAATCCTAGCTACTCAGTAGGCTGAGGCAGGAGAATTGCTTGAACCCAGGAGGTGGAGGTTGCAGTGAGCCGAGATTGTGCTATTGCACTTCAGCCTGGGCAACAAGAGCAACACTACATCTCAAAAAAAAAAAAAAAAAAGAGACTTGCCCAATGTGAGGTTGCCACAAACCTTAAATTTGTCATAAGGAAAAAAAATCACCCCAGTATCTGCGAAACACAATAGAATGAAGCACAATAAAACTAGGTATGGCTGTATTACAGGTTTTTTTTTTTTATGTATTACTTGAATCATACTTGACCCTAGTGTTTTATGTATGTTAAACAGATAAAGCATAATAATAAACACATGCCAGCTCCCCAAGTTAGCTGGAATATTGCCAACATCATTGAAATTACCTGGGTGTTTTCCCGCAGCCCTGTCTCCCTTCTTTACCTCCAGAGGTAACCGTTACCTTGAATTTTGTTCTTATCATTCCTTTGCTTTTTAAAGTCTTCATTATATAAGTTTGCATTCCTATACAATACATTTAATTTTGCTTGCTTGCTTGAGGTTTGTAGACTCAGTAGGACATACGTAGTCCTTGAGCCTTGATTTAAAAAAAAACCAAAAAAAAACCCCGTTGTCGTTTCTGCGATTCATTTATGTTCCTGTGGCTCATTCATTGACATTGCTCTGTAATATTCCATTGTCCATTCTGTAGTTTATGGGCCCTTGGAAATATTTCCATGATGTGGTTTTTATGAGTAATGCTGCTATGAAAATTTACGTACATGTCTCCTGATGCATATGTACAAAGCTTTCCTAGGAGTCGGATTGCAGGGCTGTAGGAGATGTGCGTGTTTGACATTGAAAGATAGCACCACAAACCTTTTCAAAGTAGTTGTTTTGTTTTGCGTTCCTGCCAGTGAGGTATAAGAAGTAGTTATTGGGGCCCGGGCGCAGTGGCTCATGCCTGTAATCCCAGCACTTTAGGAGGCTGAGGTGGGCGGATCACGAGGTCAGGAGACCAAGACCATCCTGGTTAACATGGTGAAACCCCCATCTCTACTAAAAAATACAAAAAAAAAATATCAGCCGGGTGTGGTGGCAGGCACCTGTAGTCCCAGCTACTCGGGAGGCAGAGGCAGGAGAATGGCGTGACCCCAGGAGGTGGAGCTTGCAGTGAGCCGAGATCGCTCCACTGCACTCCAGCCTGGGTGACAGAGCGAGACTCCATCTCAAAAAAAAAAAAATAGTAGTTATTGGGGCCGAGCACGGTGGCTTGAGGTCAGGAGTTCAAAACCAGCTGGCCAACATGGTGAAATCCCATCTCTACTAAAAATACAAAAATGAGCCGGGCATGGTGGTGGGCGCCTATAATCCCAGCTACTCAGGAGGCTGACGCAAGAAAATCACTTGAGCCCGGGAGGCGGAGGTTGCAGTGAGCTGAGATCTCGCCATTGCACTCCAGCCTGGGTGACAAAGTGAGACTCCATCTCAAAAAAAGTGTGTGGTGGCTACCACCTGTAATCCCAACACTTTGGAAGGCCGAGGTGGGTGGATCCTTTGATACCAGGAGTTTGAGACTAGCCTGACAACATAATGAAACCCCTTCTCTACTAAATAAGTAAATAAATAAATAAGCAAGCAAGCTGGGTGTGATGTTGTGCGCCTATAGTCCCAGCTACTTGGGAGACTGAGGTACAAGAATCATTTGAGCCCTGGAGGTGGAGGTTGCAGTGAGCCAAGATCCCACCACTGCACTCCAGTCTGGGCGACAGAGCGAGACTGTCTCAAAAAAAAAAGTTCTTGCTAAACCCCATTGGCACTTGGTATTAAACTAAAATACCCTCTCGCAGTGCTTACTATGTATCTGGTACTGTTGTAAGTGCTCTTCATATATTGTTTAATTTTCATAATAATCTTGTGAGGTAGGTACTGTTACTCATCCCCAATTTACAGGTGACAAAAGAGAGGCACAGAGAGATTAGCTAACTTGCTTATGGTCACACAGCTAGTAAGTGGTGGGGCCAAGATTCAAACTAAATGTTCTTCCTCTTCAGTCCTACGTAATAAGTATAAAATGGAATCTTCTTGTGATCTTATTTTGTATTTTTCTGATTACTGAAGATATCGAGTATTTTTTCATATGTTTATTCCCTATTTTATTTTCACGAAGAAGAAATATAAAATTTAAAATCATCTCCCTATTGTTGGGGCACTCAGGTTGTTTGTAATTCTCTACTGTTCGTGTTGAGGGAAAATCATTGGCACATGTAGCTTTTTTATGTCTTCTGTTGGCTTGTTTACTTCTACATTTCCAGTGAAATTAAGAGTAGTTAGTGGTTAAAAATGGCTGTGCTCTTCCACATTGCCTTGTGATCTTGAGGCAATTACTTCCCCTCTCTGTGTTTGGTGTCCTCATCTCTGATCTCCACCTTGGAGGAGTGTCTGGTGATTAAATGAGATAAGTGAATGTGCGACAATTAGCATGATACTCCGCCTATCATAAAAGGGTTCCATCAGAGTCACGTAGAGACTTTTCCTGGTTTCTTCTCTTCTTTTCCTTTCTTCCCCGAACCCACATTAATTGCTGTTAGGTCAGAGGACATGAACAAAGTCCTGTGCTTCTGCCAGATATGATGACCTCAGGGAATTGGGCCCATTTCAGCTTTTTCCTAAGTATCACCCCAGCCACTGAAAGATTTGCTGTATCTGCCCATTTTGTAGTAGGAAAAAAATTAGATTTTAAAATGTTTTACTGATGTGCATGTAGTAATCACATAGAACAACTGCCTCTCCCTACCTCATACAAGAATACCCTCTGCCAACATATAATGCTCTCAAGAAGTTACACATAATCCTGGAGTTGCTGTCTGCAGAGAGGGCCAGTTTGGGTATGGAGGGTGCAGACATGGAGACATGGGACTGGGCTAGCCAGTGTGCCATGGGCACACACTCGCTTCTGCCGAGAACAGGCAGATGTGCACATCCTCTGCAAGGGTTCCCCTAAAAATCTCTTTCTACACTCGCTGATTAGTTTTATCAATAAATCTTCCGAAGGGAGAATCCTCTTAAGGAATGAATAATTGATCAACCCTAGACAGAACATGCCATAAATACAACCCATTTGCTATTAGAGAGAGTGGGGCCATCCATTTGGTGGCAAGGAAGAAGGAACTAGCTTTGTATGGAGGTGGATTCTGAAATCTAGGACTGAGATAAAGGATGAGGCTAGAAAGGGCAGCCCCTTGAACAGCTGCTGTGGATCAGACTAGCTGAGCTGGTGGTATGTGCGGTTGGGAAAGTACTGGGTGGAGTTTATTGGCCAGCAGGGTGGGGAGCAGTCACCACTATCTTGGAGTCCCATTAGAATTCGCTTCAGGAGATTCTCCTGCAGAGAATGGGCTACTGGGCTCTGAAGGTTGACTACAGGCTAGTTCATTCTGGCCCAAAACACTTTCTTGGACATGGTTCTTCTAATATGGTGTGTAACTGCTGACAGTCAGCAAAACAGCCCTCCAGACTCTGTTCCTCTTGTAACTTCCCCTTTCTTAGAGGCCATAAGAAGGTATAACCAATGAGGACTTTGCTCTTTCAAGATAACATTCTTCATCTTCTCTCTTCCCTATTTTCCTTTAATAGAGAATTGCTGATCTGGTTTAGATGTGTTGAGAGTCAGGAAGGATTTGGAAAACCTGGTGTCATATCTGCATCCTTCACTGTGTTGCTGACTCAATGAGGTGTTTGGGGAGTGGTGTTCCACACTTTTCCCGCCTTGCCTGGCATCTGGGGGGCTCTGGAGCCCCCTGGGTGGGGAGGGCAGGGTGCTGCTGCTGAATGCCTGCAGATGTCTGGAGGACCAGCTCTGGGGATTTGGGAGTCTAAGAAGGGAGTGCACTGTGGAGGAGGAGGCAGGGGACCTTGTGAGCTAGCCAGGCAGGGTTCAGGGTCACCTTCAGCACAGGGCCCCCAGCCCTCTGAAGGTGGGAAATGTGTTGGGGTTGGCGATGCTGTATGCACATATGAACTCTTCATGGAGTGTAGTGAAAAGTCATGTCTCTTCTTGGATCTGAGAAGGACATTTGCTCTGCCTAAGTAATGTTTCCTGCCTCTCAGTCTCCTAGTAACAAATCCCTGCTTCCCCTAGGTGATGGGAACACACCTCCAACTTGGGGAAGACCTAGCCTGGGATGGGCATACCCCCTCTCAGTGATACTGTGAAGCAGGGAAGAAACCTGATGGGGTTGGGTGTGAGGACCCCAGTGAGGGCAGGGAAAAGGGGTTTGCACCTGGAAGTTGGCAGCAAGATGTGCAGCACCAGCACCTTGGTGGACTTCTCTGGAGGCCCCCTACAGCCTTTGCAGACCTCTACCATGTGTGCGTTGTAATGGGTGCCATAATAGCAGAGAGATCACCAACTCTGCCTAGAGCCTCCATGGATCATCTTGAAGTATGGGGGTGATGAGGCTTGTACCAGCCAGGTCCCTGGGGAGGAAGAAGTGCCAGAGCTTTTTGAACGCCTTCTAGAGACTCCGGTGAGTTTTGAAGGTGTGGCAGATGCCTGGTTCCCTAGGAGCAAATGGTGGAGTTGACCATACACTCTTATTAAAGATCCCTAACAGAACGTGACTGTGCACGGTGACTGTAGACTCTGGGGCAGTCTGTGGTGGACAGGACTGGTCAAGGAGGACTTTCTCAGGGAGGGGTTGATTCTGTTCCTTGTCTCACTGCTAAATTTAATCACTTACCTCCATAACCACGTTTCATCCCCATCTGTCTGCTAGTGCCTTAGTTCAGGTCCTTATTGTTACTAATCTGGACAGTTGCATAGTCTCCTAACTCGTCTTTGGCTCACCAGCCTTGAACCCTGCAGGCTGTCTTCTGCAGGATGCGTGAATGCCCCTCCTGAAATGTAAATCTGCTCTCTGTAGCATTCAGGCTGTGGTGCACACACCTGCCTCCCCTGCCTTTGCGATCAAGATACACTCAACAGCTTACCCATCTCCAAGCCTGCCAGGGCTTATGATTCTCTGCCTTTGCACGTTCTATTCCTTCCATCTGGAATTCCTGCAGAATTCTTCGCCTTCTTCCAAAATACCTGCCGCTCTCTCCAGCCTCTCTGAGATTTCTTTGAGATAAAACCTTCCTGGATACCCACCTGCCCAGATAGCTGTATATACTGAACCCCCGCAGGCCTCTGTAGATACTGCTTTCACAGCACTGGTATGATTTAGGGCATTGACTTATAGGCCTTTTTCTTCCTTTTCATTTTAAAACTTCCTGGGGTTCCTGAAATATATAGTCTGGTCTATTGTGAGGTAACAAATCACCCCATAACACAGTGGTATAAAACAGTAATCCTTTTGTTATGCCCAGGGGATTCTGTGGATTGGGAAGTCAGAAGTGACAACAGCGTGGGTAGCTTCTATATGTTCCTTGATATTTAGGGTTTCAGCTGGGAAGGCATAAAAGCTGGAGGTAACTTGATGACTGGGCTGGAATCCTCTAAGGGCTCCTTCACTCACACATTTGGCAAATGACGACAGCTGTTGCCGGGGACCTCAGCTAGGAATGTCAGCTGACTCCTCCATGTGGCCTCTCCACATGGCCTGGGCTTCCTCACAGCATGGTGGCTGGGCTCCAAGAGTGAGTGTCCCAAGAGAACCGGCAGAAGCTGAATTGCCTTTTGTGATCTAGCTTTGAAAGTCATGGAGCGTCACTTCCATTGTCACAAGCCCACCCAGATTGAAGAGGAGGGAACATAGATCCCACCTCTCCGTGGGGGAAGTGTCCAAGTCACACAGTAAGAAGAGCATGTGGGATGGAGGGAATGTTGTGGCCATCTTTGGAACACACAGTCTGTCACACGTATTAAGCACTTGATGCATATGAATGGCATTCTTCAACTGAAGATTGAAGCCAGGGTGGACGACGAGGAAGAGTTATGAAGTTGGCGGCTGGAAGTCTTAAGAGAGGGTATGTTCAAGAGATCGTAGGGTGGAGAAGAGTGTGTGTGTGTGTGTGTGTGTGTGTGTGTGTGCGCGCGCGCGCCCGCACGTATCTGTGGTCAGGGAGGGGACTTGGGGGTACATAGAGTTGCTTAGAGGACCCACTGTCAGGTGAGACAATTAAAACATACACACAGAAAGACCCCGATTGGGAAGGCAGGGATGGAAAGGGAGGAGATAAAATTGAGAAACAGTTCACATTTAGAATTGTTTGGATCCAATGACTGCACACATTGGAAGAATATGGGTAACATTTGGGTTGGGAATGTTTGTTAATGCAAAAATAGGGAAGTTGGGAAAGTTGCTGTCAGGAGGAAGAGTTCAGTTCTGTTTTAGACAAGCTGACTCTCAGTGGACTTATGGCATGGTCTAGGGGTTGGAGCTAACTGGAGGGTAGTTGAGAAGTCCAGACAGAAAACAGACATTTAGACCAGGCATGGTGGCTCACGCCTGTAATCCCAGCATTTTGGAAGGCCGGGGCAGGAAAATTGCTTGAACTCAGCAGTTTTGACAGCAGCCTGGACAACATAGCAAGACCTTGTCTCTACTAAAAATAAAATCAGCGGGGCATGGTGGTGCATACCTGTGGTCCCAGCTACTTGGGAGGCTGAGGTGGGAGAATCAGTTGAGGCTGCATTAAGCCGTGATCGCGCAACTCCACTACATCTTGGGCGACAGAGCAAGACCCTGTCTCAAAAAAAGGAGCATCTCACAGTGATGTTTGCTGAAGCCCAGAAGGGAATGACAATCGAGGGGGAAAGCGGAGGGTTTCTGAGCTGGGACGGATCCAAGCTGAGGCTTCAAAAGGGCTAAACTAGTCCCCATCCTCGTCTGGCATTGTCCTGCCTCCCTGCCAATAATTGCCAAATAGCTGCTTGCTTTTCTTTTCTGCATCTCCACTGATAAGAACTTGTTTCCTCTGGTTTTTAGGGGGACTGGTTTCAGTGCATTTTCTAGTATCTCTAAGTATTAAGCAAATCCCTCCCTAGATGGAACTTAAGCTTTTCTCTCTCGTTACCCATTTTCTAATTCCATCCCTTAAGGCCACTCAGAACAAGTCTCATTCTTTTCCCAAATTACTAGTAGGCCTGTGGATGTTTAAAGACTTTCTGGAGTTGTATCTTGTTCAGAACCAAAAGGGAGCTGTTCCTCCTGTGGTTTTGAACCCTCGTGCTCGCCTTCCTCTGTGTCCAGAGGGTGCAGCCCCACAGGGAAGCCTGCGTTCAGGTGGGGACTGTCTGGGTCACAAGCAGGGCTGTCACTGCCTGTGCTGTCGTCCTGTTCAGGTCAGGTCATAGCTGTGTGTCAGACTGGGTCAAAACCCATTAGTAGACCCCGAAATCAACGTAGAAGGTTGCAACCTGCATTTAAAAATAAAGAAGAAAGATACATTAATGTATCTATTAAGTGGAAGTACTGTTTTACAAAACTTGTATATAAGTAGCTAATGGATCACAGTGTAAAATGTATTTCTTACTGTGGATTGTAGTGAAAATTTTTGAAAAAGTCTGGGTTATAAGGCCTTTTGAAGCTGCCACATGACATCATATTGGGTGTGCCATCAGTTGGCTCTCAGGGTTTTACCTCTTCTGATTCCTAAGACATTTTTATGGGTACCGCTGCTGCTATTGTGTGCTTCTCCCGTCTTTAATTTATTTCCACAGATGTGGCTTGGGGCCTAAGTATGAGACCCTGTTTACCCTTTTAGATTTTTTTCTCTCTGGTCTGTTGACCTTTTGGCACCTGGTTCTGTCACTCAACATAGCTTTATCCCTTCTATTTTCAACATCTACTTATTTATTTATTTATTTATTTATTTTATTTATTTTTTTTGAGACAGAGTCTCGCTCTGTCGCCCAGGCTGGAGTGCAGTGGCGCGATCTCAGCTCACTGCAAGCTCCGCCTCCCGGGTTTATGCCATAAACTCCTGCCTCAGCCTCCCAAGTAGTTGGGACTACAGGCGCCCGCCACCTCGCCCGGCTAGTTTTTTTTTTTTTGTATTTTTTAGTAGAGATGGGGTTTCACCGTGTTAGCCAGGATGGTCTCGATCTCCTGACCTCGTGATCCGCCCGTCTCGGCCTCCCAAAGTGCTGGGATTACAGGCTTGAGCCACCGCGCCCGGCCCAACATCTACTTATTTATTAAGTGAGCCTTCTCTATCATTATTGATAAATATGTTGAACAGGATAGTTCTAAGAACAGAGCCCTGTGGCAGACCACTAAAGACCGTTCTCCCAGTTGATACACCTCTTGTACGCTTTGAGCATGGTCCTTCAACCAGTGGTGAACCAGCCCTTCCAGCCTGTAGTTCTCTGTAGCTGACCTCAAAAGGATCATGGCAGACCTTGTGAAACTTGAACGTCCACAGCCGAAGTTGCAAAGTCAAAGGCTTACAGGGGGTTGGCAGGTAACAGAAGTGAGTGAAGTGATAATTAATTCAAGCAATTAATAAGTAATTCCTGACCCCAGCCTTGGTTTCAAGAAGGCAGTGTGGAGTGGGGAAGCTGGGGGTGAGTTGGAGTAGTTGTATTCTATATAAGCAGGAGCCACTGCTCAGTTACAGACAAACTTGCCCGTAGAAGCATGGGCCTTCAAGAAAATCCAGGTTTCATGTGGAATTTGATTTTCGAATGTTAGCAAAACAAAAACGTTAACACTGTATAGGCAAGTAAAACAAACTTGTGGCAGATTTGGCCCAAAGCTCTCGGCTTTGTGACCTGTCAGCCACAGTATCTCCCCATCTGCTCTCCAATGACCCCATGACTCAAAGCACTAAGATTGTTTGGATGTTGGTAGGTTAATGGCCTTCTGTGGAACCTGACTCCTGTGGTTCTTACCCGGGCTGTTCTTAAACGCAGCAGACTGAGAGTTGGAAGGACGCTTCTCCTTTTCTTGCCTGTTGGCCCCGTCTCCTGCTGGCAGGTTTCCTCCAGCATCACTGACAGGTGTTGAGAAAGGTATCAGTGGGATCTCTTGGTTGGGAAATAGGAATTTAGAGTTTCTTAAGATCTCCCTATCCATAGTGGCTTCACTTACCTCATATCTATGTCTGCTTTTCCTTTTCTCCTCTTTTTGGTCCAAGGAGCATTTTCCTTCCCAGGGAATTCAGAGGCACAAGAGCCATTCTAGCCCTTCCTTGTTCTTATTCACACACCAAAAATAACTTTTTAAATCCCTTTTAGTTGTCTTGACCATTTTGGGGAAGCCTCCACTCATGTAGCATTAGTCTTCCTGACACTGTTTTTGTAAATCTGTGCTACTCTCGGTTTGTTTCTTCTTGGTTATGCATGCTCCTTCTGTCTTCCTACATAAGCATGTAAGATTTGACCACTTCAGATTGTATAGCCTTGTTAGCCACATTAGTTTAGGCTTCTAAGAAAGAAGAGTGTGCTGGGTGATCCGCCACATTCCTAGACTTCTGAAAGGTAGTCTTCCACTGGGGTCAGGGAAAAGCTGATACACTCTGTGGCCAGTAGGGATGGCAGGCTTTTCATTTACCTGAGTGTTACTGCTCCAGCTGTGGGCAGGAAGCACAGGAGTCATGGAGATTTGGACCCTGCCTGGCAGGAGCCACCATCTAGTGGGGGAGGGAGGCAGCTGCTTGAACAAATAACAGTAGTGGCATGTGATAAGTGCTAATGAAGGTGCCCCGGGAACCCGGGGAAGGAGCCACAGATAATTCTGTGAAGTAGGTAGGGGAAGAGGTGACACTGAGCTGATGCTTGAAGGATAAGCCAGAGAGGCCACTCTAAGAGGCTGAGAAGGTCATTCCAGGCAATGAGAACTGCGTGTACAAAGCCTGGTGATGTCAGAGAACATGGCCTGTTAGAAAAGCATGAGGGTCTTTTGTGGCCAGAATGGAGGCAGGGGTGAGGATGAGGCAGAAACTGCTGGCCGGAACCTCTGCTAATCTCCCACAGAGCTCATCCCAAACCCTAGTTTCCCACCACACTTAGGAGCCTGTGATGGCCTTGTCTGACAGTCTTAGGACTGGCATCATTTTAGCCACCTACTTAAAACACTTTGAGGCCAGACACAGTATCTCACACCTATAATCCCAACACTTTAGGAGGCTAAGGCCAGAGCATCATTTGAGGCCAGAAGTTAGAGATCAGCCTGGGCAACATAGCAAGACTCAAGCTCTTAAAAAAAAAAAAAAAATTAGCTGAGCGTGGTACATGCATCAACTCCCAGCTACTTGATAGGCTGAGGTGGGAGGATCACCTGAGTCCAGGAGTTCAAGGCTACAGTGAACTATGATCACGCCACTGAACTCCAGCCTGGGTGAGAGTGTGTCTCTAAAATAAAAAAACACTTTGTGTTATACTTGAGGGACTGATTTCTTATTTAGCTTTTTATTTTCACAGAATTTAAAAATTTATAGAAAAATAGCAGGGATCATACTTGGGACTCACATACCCCCAATGTGTAGGTTTTGCCTCATGTATTTATCATTTTGTTTATAGAGACATATTTTTCCATATGTATATCGTTTTTTCTCCTGAATCATTTGAGATTGAGTACACAGTGTTCCTCAACTTATGACTGAGTCATGTCCCAATAAACTAATCATAAATTGAAAGTATTGTAAGTCAAAAATGGGCATTTTATAGACATGATGGGATGCTAAAACACAGAACACAATATCCAGAAAACCCTGACAGCATGGAACATTGTGGAGCCTCAGTTGTTTACCTTGGTGATTGCGTGGTTGACCGGGGGCTCTGGGTTGCTGCCACTGCCCAGCATCGCTAAAGTATTGCTAGCCTCAGAAAAGATCAAAATTCAAAGTATGGTTTCTATTGAATGCCTGTTGCAAAGTCAGAATCTTAAGTGGAACCATCGTAAGTTGGGGACTGTCTGTACTGTCCCTTTACTCCTAAATACTTCAGTATGTGTATTCTGAGAACAAGGGCATTCTGTTACATAACCCATTGTCTAATGATCCAAGTCAAGATTAGGAATGACAGAATATTATCTTATCCACGTCCATATTCACATTTCATGACTTGTCCCAAGTAAAACTAGTGTATTTTTCCCCAGTCTGAGGTCTAACCCATGAACATGCATTTAGCTGTTCTTTTTGAGGGAAGAGATTGTTTTTCTTGACTTTGAAACTTTTTGAAGAGAACAATCCAGGTACTTTCTAGATCACCCTTCGATTTGGGTTTATCTGATGTGTCCTTGTGATTAGATTCAGGTTATACATTTTGGCAGGAGTTCTATGTGAGTGGTGTTAAGTCTTCCGCAGTGTCTTACATCAAGAGGCACATGGTGGTGTTTTGTCTCAGTATTGGTGATGATGGTAACTTTGGTCATTTGGATTAAGGTGGTGTCTGTCTACCAGATCTTTCCACTACAGTTACTATTGTAATTATGTAATTTTAGAGGAGATGCTTTGAGACCATGCATACATACATCCTGTACCTCACCATGCTTTCACCTGCTGCCACTGATGACTCTCTAAATCCATCAGTCCTTCTATGTTTTCTCTTAGCATTCTACAGTAAGGAAGAGCTTTCCTTTCCTAAGGGATGGGTCTGCAAACTCAATTTCACATCTTTGTATTCACTTTTCACTTGCTGGGCCAGGTCCTCCTGGCCCTCTTACTCTCATCCTTCCCCCTTTGGTGTGCTTTTGGGGATATGAGGTATATAGTGCTGGTTCTTGTGCTCAGGGAGAGGCCTGAATCCTTCTCTAAGCAGCAACTTGCTTGTCTTTGGCAGGACTGACCGGGCATGGGGCTAAATGCATGCTGTGTCAGATCATCGGCGTTTCCCTCAGGCCTGGGGCTGTGTGTGGGAATGTGGTCTGTTGCCAGCTTTCTGTGCTCGGCCTGGGCTTAAGTGAGGACAGTTTTAGGGGGAGAAAAGAACTGTGGGTTCCCACTAGGAAGCCGTGGCTGACCCATGGTCCAGGCTGAATTTGTTAATCAAAGCTCCTCTTTCCCTACCCCTACGAACCCACACTTCACGCTTAGAGCACGTGTGTACACACAGGCTTGGCTGGATTTCTTTCCATCTTGACATAACAAAATAAAGTCCTAGTGTGATTTTGATCATTGTGAATTAAGGACTTTTTTGTGTGTCTCTGGCTTTAGGAGAGCCTCATTCGTGTGATTGATCTGAGGCTCCAAAAGTTTCTGAACAACATTAAGAATGTCACATTAGGATCTTCTCTTTAAAAATATCTTAAAGATCTTCTTTTTATTTCTGCTGGTGAAGCTCGCTAGGGAACCAAAGACATGGGAAGATGAATTGGAGGCTCAAGAAGTACCAGAGAGAGGATTTGCAAGAAAAGTTGGGGGTCAGATGTGCACCTGAGTGGTATGAAGCAGGGAAATGCTTTTCAAATAGTGTGGTTCATTTTTTTCCTTTTTCCCCCTTCTCTCTCTCTTTAGACAGGCTCAGAGCTCAGCCCAGTTGATGGACCTGTTCCAGGTCAGATGGACTCAGGGCCAGTGTACCATGGGGACTCACGGCAGCTAAGCGCCTCAGGGGTGCCGGTCAATGGTGCTAGAGAGCCCGCTGGACCCAGTCTGCTGGGGACTGGGGGTCCTTGGCGGGTAGACCAAAAGCCCGACTGGGAGGCTGCCCCAGGCCCAGCTCATACTGCTCGCCTGGAAGATGCCCACGATCTGGTGGCCTTTTCGGCTGTGGCCGAAGCTGTGTCCTCTTATGGGGCCCTTAGCACCCGGCTCTATGAAACCTTCAACCGTGAGATGAGTCGTGAGGCTGGGAACAACAGCAGGGGATCCCGGCCAGGGCCCGAGGGCTGCTCTGCTGGCAGCGAAGACCTTGACACACTGCAGACGGCCCTGGCCCTCGCGCGGCATGGTATGAAACCACCCAACTGCAACTGCGATGGCCCAGAATGCCCTGACTACCTCGAGTGGCTGGAGGGGAAGATCAAGTCTGTGGTCATGGAAGGAGGGGAGGAGCGGCCCAGGCTCCCAGGGCCTCTGCCTCCTGGTGAGGCCGGTCTCCCAGCACCAAGCACCAGGCCACTCCTCAGCTCAGAGGTGCCCCAGATCTCTCCCCAAGAGGGCCTGCCCCTGTCCCAGAGTGCCCTGAGCATCGCCAAGGAAAAAAACATCAGCTTGCAGACCGCCATTGCCATCGAGGCCCTCACACAGCTCTCCTCCGCCCTCCCGCAGCCTTCTCATTCCACCCCCCAGGCTTCTTGCCCCCTTCCTGAGGCCTTGTCACCTCCTGCCCCTTTCAGATCTCCCCAGTCTTACCTCCGGGCTCCCTCATGGCCTGTGGTTCCTCCTGAAGAGCACTCATCTTTTGCTCCTGATAGCTCTGCCTTCCCTCCAGCAACTCCTCGAACTGAGTTCCCTGAAGTCTGGGGCACTGACACCCCTCCAGCAACGCCCCGGAGCTCCTGGCCCGTGCCTCGCCCAAGCCACGACCCCATGGCTGAACTGGAGCAGTTGTTGGGCAGCGCCAGTGATTACATCCAGTCAGTATTCAAGCGGCCTGAGGCCCTGCCTACCAAGCCCAAGGTCAAGGTAGAGGCACCCTCTTCCTCCCCAGCCCTGGCCCCATCCCCTGTGCTTCAGAGGGAGGCTCCCACGCCATCCTCGGAGCCCGACACCCACCAGAAGGCCCAGACCGCCCTGCAGCAGCACCTCCATCACAAGCGCAGCCTCTTCCTAGAACAGGCTCACGACACCTCCTTCCCTGCTCCTTCGGAGCCTTCTGCTCCTGGCTGGTGGCCCCCACCAAGCTCACCTGCCCCACGGCTTCCAGACAGACCACCCAAGGAGAAGAAGAAGAAGCTCCCAACACCAGCTGGAGGTCCCGTGGGAACAGAGAAAGCTGCCCCTGGGATCAAGCCCAGTGTCCGAAAGCCCATTCAGATCAAGAAGTCCAGGCCCCGGGAAGCACAGCCACTCTTCCCGCCTGTCCGGCAGATTGTCCTGGAAGGGCTCAGGTCCCCGGCCTCCCAGGAAGTACAGGCTCATCCACCGGCCCCTCTACCTGCCTCACAGGGCTCTGCTGTGCCCCTGCCCCCAGAACCTTCTCTTGCGCTATTTGCACCTAGTCCCTCCAGGGACAGCCTGCTGCCCCCTACTCAGGAAATGAGGTCCCCCAGCCCCATGACAACCTTGCAGCCAGGCTCCACCGGCCCTCTTCCCCCTGCCGATGACAAGCTGGAAGAGCTCATCCGGCAGTTTGAGGCGGAATTTGGAGATAGCTTTGGGCTTCCCGGCCCCCCTTCTGTGCCCATTCAGGACCCCGAGAACCAGCAAACATGTCTCCCAGCCCCTGAGAGCCCCTTTGCTACCCGTTCCCCCAAGCAAATCAAGATTGAGTCTTCAGGGGCTGTGACTGTGCTCTCAACAACCTGCTTCCATTCAGAGGAGGGAGGCCAGGAGGCCACACCCACCAAGGCAGAGAACCCACTCACACCCACCCTCAGTGGCTTCTTGGAGTCACCTCTTAAGTACCTGGACACACCCACCAAGAGTCTGCTGGACACACCTGCCAAGAGAGCCCAGGCCGAGTTCCCCACCTGCGATTGCGTCGGTAAGTCCGCCTGGGTGTCAGGAAAAGGCAGAGAAACGGCTGTGGCCTGGTAAGCTAGGGATTTCTAGGCTCTGCTTTCATTTGGCAAACATTTATTGTTTGCCAACTGCGACACTGGGTTCTGGGAACATAGAAATGAGCTCATAGCCTAGTGGAAAAGACATTGAAAGAAATTGACCTGATACTGTTGGTGTATGCCATGTCGGTTGAGATGGGCAAGGGGCTTTAATACACAAATGGAGTTGAAGGCATAATAGAGGCCTTCCCGTAGGAGGTAGTACTTGTGCCGAGCCCTACAGAGCCATCAGGTAGAAAGGACACATTCTAGGAAGAGGGAGTAGCTTGGGCAACAGCTTAGTGGCTGTGAGGGAGTGGAACTTACTTGGACTATACTTGGTTCAGGCAGGAGCAAAAGGGTTTGGGTATATGTGGGGATGAACAAAAGGTGGCTTGGTGGGTGGGGAGGATGGTCAGGGTCCAGATTGTGCAGGGCCCAGGGAGCCACGGCTAAGAGTTTGACTTGACCCCACAGGTAATAGTGAGCTCCTGAGGATTTTAAAGCAAGGAATGCCCTGTCACCTCATGCTTTTGAAAGACTTCTGGCTTATGGTGGGTAGGGAAGCTTGAGGGCACTGAGGAGGCATAGCTGTAGGAAAGGTGTTGTCATGAGCCAGGCAAGAAATGACAAGGGCCTGGCCTGAAAGAGCCGGTGGCAGAGGGAGGGGTTGGAAGGTCTCCAGAGGAAGGCTTGTGGGAGGAGGGAATGAGATACTGCAGGTCTCTGCCTGGGGTGGTGGTGTTCACTGAGAACTCAGACTGGGAGGACGGGAAGTGAGTTCCCATTGGACGAACCACATCTGAAGTGGCCAGGAGACCAGGTCAGGGTCTGAGTTACATGTTTGGACGTAGTTAGCCTGCAAGTCGTGGTTGAAGCTGTGCCTGCATAAGAACGCGTTGAGGAGTTGAGTCCACTTCTAAGCCTTGTCTTCTGGAATCAGAGCAGGGTGCAGTGCCTCTGAGGACCACTCCCCTCTAAGCATACTGTCTCTGGGAGGTCCTAGACGCAGGGGCAAGCTCCAGGTCCACTCGGCCCACATGCTCTGTTTATGGAGTGTTCTGTAAAAGCTATGTGCGTTTCAGATGTTGACAGAAAACACGGTGATGCTGGCGATGAGCATATTGAATTCTTGAGATTTTATGATACACAGACGGGTCTTGGGGAAAAGGCTGTCTTCCCTACTTGTGAAAAATACGTAAATATCAAATAAGTCTGGACTTGCTGGGATGTTGTCTCCTGGTCAGTGAGGAGAGCTGGGCTGTTCCGCCTGCTCCAGCTATCCCTCCCCAACTCCTGGGGTATGAGGCAGAGGGGTGGGTGACAAGGAGCCATGTGCAGAACAAGGAAAAGCTGGCCCCAGGGCTCTTATCTGGGGGTGGACAGGTATGCTGCCAGGCACTCACAGACATGCTCCAAGATGGTGGTTCCCACTGGCCCTGTCCATTCTTAGATATGACTAATAATGACATGACTGGGCCCAGCGCGGTGGCTTATGCCTGTAATCCCAGCACTTTGGGAGGCCGAGGCAAGTGGATCACGAGGTGAGGAGATCGAGACCATCCTGGCTAGCACGGTGAAACCCCGTCTCTACTAAAAATACAAAAAATTAGCCGGGTGGGTAGTGGGCACCTGTAGTCCCAGCTACTTGGGAGGCTGAGACAGGAGAATGGTGTGAACCCAGGAGGCGGAGCTTGCAGTGAGCCGAGATTGTGCCACTGCACTCCAGCCTGGGAGGCAGAGCGAGACTCTGTCTCAAAAAAAAAAAAATAATAATAATAATGACATGACTTCGAGGGCCCTCTTATTTACCAGCATATGGGGGAAACTTGTTTTGATCATGGGGTCCGCCTACCCTTTTCTCCATGCGTGTATGTGTGTGTCCCATCCGCCTGTGTTTAGCACCTCGTTTCTCCTTCTGCAACGTGGGAAATATCCTTACCTAGTGTTTTAAGACATAGTTGATCCTTAGTCAAGATTTTAATTGTTGAATTTAATTACATGGATATTATGTGTGGTCAAACTAGTTTTTAAATTTGCATCCCAACTCCACTTACTGGCTGGGAGTGCTTGGGCACTTTACATAACCCATCACAGTTTCTGCTTCCTCATATGTAGAATGAAAACGATAATAGTACCTGCCTCACCGGGACTGTTGTGAGGATTAAATTCGTTACTATGTGTTTAGTAATGAGTTTAACACTTAGTGTTGTGTTGGCACAAGAGTGTCAGCTGTTATCAAGCCTATCAAGTCCAGTAGGGCAAGAAAAGTAAAACCATACCTTTGTAAAGGAAAAAAAAGTTGACTGTTCCTTTATTTATCATATATTAATTACCTAGCCATGTATAACTGCCAATAAGCATAAAATTAAGAGAAATGGGCCGGGCGTGGTGGCTCAAGCCTGTAATCCCAGCACTTTGGGAGGCCGAGACGGGCGGATCACGAGGTCAGGAGATCGAGACCATCCTGGTTAATATGGTGAAACCCCGTCTCTACTAAAAAGTACAAAAAACTAGCCGGGCGAGGTGGCAGGCGCCTGTAGTCCCAGCTACTCGGGAGGCTGAGGCAGGAGAATGGCGTGAACCCGGGAGGCGGAGCTTGTAGTGAGCTGAGATCCGGCCACTGCACTCCAGCCTGGGCGACAGAGCGAGACTCCGTCTCAAAAAAAAAAAAAAAAAAAAAAAAAATTAAGAGAAATGGTTCATCACTAAAGGACTTTATGGTTTACTTTTTTTTTTTTTTTTTTAAGGCAGGGTCTCACTCTGTTGCTGGGGCTGGAATGCAGTGGCATGATCTCTGCTCACTGCAGCCTCCACTTCCTGGGCTCAAGCAATCCTCCCACCTCAGTCTCCCGAGTAGCTGGAATTACAGGTGCATGCCACCATACTTGGCTAATTTTTAAAAATTTTTTGTAGAGACGAGGTCTCACTGTATTGCCCAGGCTTGTCTCAAACTTCTGGACTCAAGCAGTCCTGTCATCTCAGCCTCCCAAAGTGCTGGGATTATAGTTGTGAACCACTGCGTCTAGCCTATGGTTTACTTAAGGAAAAAAAAAAAAAAAAATAGACAATAAAATATTTAGACACCCACTCAACCAGTGTGTGCCGAGTGCCTTTTGCCTCTGAGGCCCATGCTGCTGTATGGAAGTGGCTGCATCGCAGGAGTACCCTGTAGCACAGACTTGGTTGTCATCATGGGAGGTCATGTTTTATCTAGGAAACTCTTGTTTAGAGCTGGGTTTTGAAAACTGTCGTGAACACAGATGGGGAGAGGCAGAAAGGCTTTCCAGACTGAGGAGTGCATAAGCACAGTCTTGGCATAAGGAGCAAGCTTGCAGGATGGGATGTTGCAAGGGTGACCTGAAATCTCTGTTCTCCTGCATTCCTCAGATGAGGAGCCCCCACCAGAGAGGATACATCTTCGCTTGTAGGCAGTGAGCAAAAGTGCAGGCATCTGTCAGCATCAGAGAAACCAGACCTCCAGAAACTGGGAGCTAACAACACTTTGTATTGTTAAATTAGAGGAAAATACTTACGTGAAACAAATTTGAACGATCATCTCAGTTAAGTTTTAAAAAATGGAAAAAAGACTAGAAGGAAATATATCAACAGTGGATTGTCTCTATGATTGGGATATGGATGACCTTTCCCTCATGTGTTTTCTGAATTTTCTACAATGAAATTTGTATTTTATAACCCAGAAATATTTGTGAAAGTGCGCACTCGCAATAGCATGGAAGGTGGATTAGTGGAGGGTGATAACCCTGTGGTAGGAGACCCATTAGGAAGCTGTTGAGAGTAAAAGTGTTTATGAAGCACCTGCTCAGGTCTAGGCACCCTGCCAAGTACTTTATAGTCACCACCTCACTTAATCCTCATAGCAGCTCTATGAGGTAAGTACTGTCAGTGACTCCATTTTAGCCGTGAGGAAACAGATTAAGTAATTTACCAAGGTCATACAAACTAGTGAAAGTGAGATATGAACCTAGGCAGTTGGACTCTTAACCACCATGTCATATTGTGTTTGAAATTAGTCAGCTGGGAAACAGGTCCTCACTAAAACAATGGTAGTAGAATGAAGAGAGGCAACGAAGAGATTTGCTCTGAAAATTTCTGGAGGGCCTGAGGTTCGTGTTAGGAGAACCCATTCTGTTTTCCAGAATTGTCTGGCCACATGCTTCTCACTCTGTTGCCCATGCTGGAGTGCAGTGGCATGATCTTGGCTCACTGCAACCTCTGCCTCCTGGGTTCAAGCAGTTCTCATGCCCTGACCTCCTGAGTAACTGGGATTACAGGCACCTGCCACCATGCCTGGGTAACTTCTCGTATTTTAGTAGAGACAGGGTTTCATGGTGTTGCCCAGGCTAGTCTCAAACTCCTGAGCTCAGGCAGTTCACCTGTCTCAGCCTCCCAAAGTGCTAGGATTATAGGTGTAAGCCGCCATGCCTGAACAGGTACTTCTTCAGTTGGTGTGGTAGAATTTGTCTTTGTGAATCCAGGCTCAGAACAAGGCTTAGAAATCAAGGTGCTCGGCGCGGTGGCTCAAGCCTGTAATCCCAGCACTTTGGGAGGCCGAGACGGGCGGATCACGAGGTCAGGAGATCGAGACCATCCTGGCTAACACGGTGAAACCCCGTCTCTACTAAAAAGTACAAAAAACTAGCCGGGCGAGGTGGCGGGCGCCTGTAGTCCCAGCTACTCGGGAGGCTGAGGCAGGAGAATGGCACAAACCCGGGAGGCGGAGCTTGCAGTGAGCTGAGATCCGGCCACTGCACTCCAGCCTGGGCTACAGAGCAAAGACTCCGTCTCAAAAAAAAAAAAAAAAAAAAAAAGAAATCAAGGTGCTCACTCTGGAGTGACAGTGGGACAGTCCCATACTCCAGAAATTCATACCCTCACCGGTGGTAGGTAGTTACAGGAAGAATTTTCCATAGAAGTGGGGGTGAAATATGGAGACTCCATGAAGCCACCTAATAGCTGATAACAGAATATGGGAACAACTTTATAAAAGCATACAAGTTCCTATAGCCAAAAAAAAAAAAAATGTCGGGGAGGGGCCTGGGCACTGTGGCTCATGCCTGTAATCCCAGCACTTTGGGAGGCCGAGGCGGGTGGATCATGAGGTCAGGAATTCGAGACCACCTGGCCAGTATGGTGAAACCCTATCTCTACTAAAACTACAGAAATTAGCTGGGCGTGGTGGTGGGCACCTGTAATTCCAGTTACTCTGGAGGCTGAAGCAGAAGAATCACTTGAACCTGGGAGGCTGAGGTTGCAGTGAGCTGAGATCGTGCCACTGCACTCCAGCCTGGGTGACAGAGCAAGACCCCATCTCAAAAAACAAAACAAAACAAAACCTCTATTATTCAAGGTTATTTGGTAATTTTGCCAAATAAACAATTTAGCGAACATGGGCATCACCACGTAACCAAAGTCCCCAATCCCCTTATATAAAAATGGTGGGTTTCTGAAGGTCTGGATGGGACTCATGCAGATTTTTTTATCTGAATCTTGAAGTATTAAAGGCACCCCTTTAAAGCTTCAAAGAAGTAAACTTACAAGCCATGAAAGGAAATGCCATTCTCTAAAAGGTAATATGATGTTACAGTTTTGAGAATATTTATCACAAGTTGAATTTCTGTATTGAATTATTGCCAAGTGACTTGTAGGTGTGGATATTTAAAAATGCACATTGGAGAGTCCCCCCACAACCATCCTATAACACCATTGTCAGGAATGGGACAAGGAGCTGTAGAGATTGTTGTTCCCTACGGCTTTGTGTATTTTGTCTATTTTCAGTAACAGGGAAATTCCCAAGAGGAGCCAGTTTAGGACAGAGAATGAATCCAAATGACATTTTAGTGGGAAAAGCATCCTTTGTGCTCATCTAGTCACCATCTTAGAGATGAGGAAGCAGTCTGTTTTAGTTTGTAAGTGTTGTCCTGATGTCTCCGAGGAGCAGCCAACAGGAAGCTGCAGAGACTAAACCACAGCAAGAGCAGGAGGTTAGGAGGTGTAGATGCTAGTGGTTGCCTTCATAGAAATATGTTGTATTTTTAACCAGTTGATTGTTCTTCCCTGAAGAAGTGGCCACAGGGAAAATATCTCCTTTGCCTGGTGCGTGGTGAAAGTCCAAGTGAGGCAGTGGCATTGTCCAGCAAATGTGGCCGATGGTGTGTCCATCAGGAAATTTCAAATGGGACATAGTCCTGAATGGAGAACACAAAGTTATTTGTTTATAATCTCATAAAGTCTGTTTTCTACAGTTTTTATTTTTATGAGAAGGTATCACACAAATCCCCCACCCCACTGCATTGAGATGAAGAGAAACTTCCTATCTTTTAAATATTTTTTGAGACAATGACTATTTGGACACCATATAAAGGATGGGGAATCTGGCCGTGAGTAGCAGGGTGTCAGAGAGAACTTCCTGCAGGAGAGGATGTCTTACTGAGTTTTAAAGGATAGATAGACGTTTAATAGAGGAACAAGGAGAAGGGACCTGAAGTTTATGCAGATGAAAGGCATGTGGAAAGGCACATGAAGATGCGGAAGATGAGAGAACGTGGGGAAATACAGGTCATGCCGGTGTGACGGGTGTGGAAGATGAAAGATTGGGAGTGGCTGGAGAGGAGAGTTTCAGGGGAAGAGGGGATGATACCAAAGCCAGAGAAACCAGTTTGTAGGCTCAGATGTAGTTCAGGCAAGAAATAAAGGGCCTCTGAACTAGAGTGACCTTGAGTAGAAAGGAGGAGGGGAGGGGCAGATAAGAGAAAGAATAAGAAAAGAATTAACTGCTCCAGTGACCGGTTGGATGTGGTAGTAAGGGAGGAGGAGTGGTCACAGGTGACCTCTGAGATTCCAGGCTGCACGACTGGGTTGATGGTGCTGCCTGTCACCAAGGTTAGAAATACTGGGAGGGCAGCAAGTCTGGGTACCTGGCTTTTGAGATGTCCGTGGGACCTGGCGGTGTCCATCGGGTCAGATCTGTGAACTGGTAGTCTTTGGCAGACTGATGGTAACTGAAATGTTCAGTCCTGGTCATTTCACCAGGCTGACTGTGTAGATCAAAAAGAAGCCCGAGAATGGAAGTTACCACCATTTAGGGGAGAGGAGCTCAAACAGGAGGCTTCGAAGAAAGTGTGAAAAAGATGTGGGAAGAAATTGAGGAGAGGGGTAGGTTAAAGAACCAATGAATAGTTTCAAGGTTGAGAGGGCTAACAGCATCAGACAAGAAGGGTTAGGATTTAATGCTGGATTCTTCCTTGTCTTACATTATTTGTTCTGTGTGTACCAGTCTTTGCAGTTAAATCCCAGGTTCCTTAAGCACAAGGACTGCATGTTTTATTTTGTTTTGTTTTGTTTTTTGAGATGCGGTCTCATTCTGTCACCCAGGCTGGAAAGCAGTGGCACACTCATGGCTCACTGCGGCCTTGACCTCTTAGGCTTGAATGATCCTCCTGCCTCAGCCTCCCAAGTAGCCAGGACTACAGGCATGCACCAGTATGCCTGGCTAATTTTTTTAATTTTTTGTAGGGGAGATGGGGGTCTTGCCATGTTGACCAGGCTGATCTTGAGCTCCTGGACTCAAGCAGCCCACCCACCTTGGCCTCCCAGAGTGCTGGGATTATAGGAGTGAGCCACCGTGTCTGGCCGCTTGTATTTATAAAGCATCTAGACTGGTGCTAAGCCTATGGCAAGTACCCTTCATATTTTTTGGTCAACCGGTCAGCCTTATTCTGCCTCCATATTATACTCTGTTAAGGTGTCAAATGGGTTTAGGAATGATCTCCTTACCTTTAATGTTTATCGTCGTGAATTTGCCCATTATTATAAAGGCCCAGCATGCTGTACATGTTTTCACAGGCAGCTGACCTGAGAGTTTAGTGTTAAAAAATTCATCTAGCACACCTGATCCAGAGTAGGGCCTCACATTCTACCTACCTGTGGCTGTGGCTTTCAGGAGCCATCATACTAGCAGTCATTGACTGTCATTAAAGTGGAATCTAATTAGCTATATAATCTTATGCTCTTCAGCGTTAAGTCCACTACAATTATATCAGAAAACTGAGTTCTGTGGTTTGAATGTTTTTGTTTCCCTGAACTTAGGTTGAAACTTAATCCCCGGCTGAGTGCAGTGGCTCACACCTGTGATCCCGGCACTTTGGGAGGCCGAGGCGGGGCGGATCACAAGGTCAGGAGATTGAGACCATCCTGGCTAACACATTGAAACCCCGTCTACTAAAAATACAAAAAAAAAAAAAATAAAGCCGGGCTTGGTGGTGGGCACCTGTAGTCCCAGCTATTCGGGAGCCTGAGGCAGGAGAATGGCGTGAACCCAGGAGGCGGAGTTTGCCGAGATCGCACCACTGCACTCCAGTCTGGGCGACAGAGCCAAGACTCCGTCTCAAAAAAAAAAGAAACTTAATCTCCTAAAGGCAGTATTGAGAGGAGTGGCCTTTAAGAGGTGATTGGGTGATGCAGGATCTATCCTCATGAATGGATTAATTCATTCATGGAGTAATGGGTTAATGGATTAACAGGTTAGTATGGGAGTGGGGCTGGTGACTCTATTCAGAAAGGGAAGAGAGACCTGAGCTGGCGCACCCAGCCCCTCACCATGTGGCCTGCACCACCTGAGACTCTGCAGAGTTCCCATCAACACGAAGGGCTTTACTAGGTGTGGCACCTTGACCTTGGACTTCTCAGACTCCAGAACTGTAGGAGATAGATTCCTTTCCTTTATAAATTACCCAGTTTCAGGTATTCTGTTTTATAGAACAGGTGTTCTGTTTATACAACAGAAAATGGACTGAGAAACTGAGGCAATTGCATAGGATTGTTTGGAAAGAGTAGATAGGTACAAATGGAACCTTTGTGTGATCTTGACATCTGTACATTAATTGTATACTGTCTCTCTGTACTAATGTCATAAAAAAGAAATGCCTCAGCTGTACTCCTGTGTATAATCCTGGAAAAATGTGGATGCCCTAGTCTGTGTGTAGAGAGTGCAGAAAGGTGGAAGGTTCTTTTAGAAATTAAGCATCTCTTTCTGTTAGGTAGTAATGCGTGGTTTCTTGTGTTAAGTGTCTCTTGCTGATAGCAGAAAGGATATATTCATTCTCTCCCCAGCCTAGAGCAGAAATGGAACAGAACATATTTTTATATTTTAATGAGTATAGAATTAAGTGCACAGGGTTAAGAAAAACACCTAAAGCCATATAACGAGCATTTTCTCAAAAATTGGATTTTGCTCTCCTGAGCTCTCCCCCAGAGCTTTCTACCATGTATTTTAGAGAGGGGGGAAAAAAAAAAACACCTTCACTACTTCTCTCAGTGATCAAAACAAGACATAAAATAGATTTTTCTTTAAGAGGAGTTGAGCCATTTCCCAGCGATGCCACTTTACCTTTATGGAGAAGGAAGAAATATTGCCTTGGGGACTACAAGGTAAAATAGTGACTTAACAGCAAGATGGTAAAATACTCCTTTCCTGAAACCTGGTGAAAGGAACCAAATCAATAAAAATAGAGGAAAAGGTTTCGTCAGCTGAAATTTGGGAATAGCCCCAATCTTCAACCATGAATTCCAAGGGCTGTCTGCCACTTTGAGATCAAATTGAATTAAAGAATGACACACTGAGTACACAACTCCCAGTGTTGGGAAAAATAACAGAGGGGCCCCACAACTTGGAGAAATGGGCTGGAAGATGGGAGACCACCGTCTAGAAGCCATGCTGTGTGGAAACCAGGGAATGCAGGCAGAGCATGTTCCCCATTTGCTCCAGCTTTTGAAGGGGATAAGGTCTGGGCCGAGGATGGTGGGCTGGAGAGGTGGGAAATCATATCCTAAGAGCTGGATTTGTAGCTGAAGGCCAACAGTACCGAAAAGGCTATTGTGCAAAGAAAAAATACTTACTGAACCACCAAACAAAAATCCTGCCAACTGTGGGGCTTTATTTTAACTTGACATCTTATCAGAGTGACTAACTCAGTCCCTTTCGAGGGAATGAACGGAAATCTTAAGAGTATCTCTCCCCATCAGGACAGAGTACAACCCAACCCTCAACATACACATAAAAATTTAGAGGCATTGGCTCCAACAGACAGAGGGGCTTGGAGATGAAGTTTCCCAGTCGCAGTTGTCCACAGCTAGTCCCAGTTCTCCTGTCCCCTCTCAGACTGCTGAACTTTCAAACTAATAATTGAAACCTCTACAGCATCCAGTTATCTAGCTGAATTTTTTTTTTTTTTTAAGATAGAGTCTCACTTTGTCACCCAGGCTAGAGTGCAGTGGCACGATCTCGGCTCTCTGCAGCCTCTGCCTCCCAGGTTCAAGTGATTCTCCTGCGTCAGCCTCCTGAGTAGCTGGGAATACAGGTGCATGCTACCGCGCCCAGCTAATTTTTGTATTTTTAGTAGAGACGGGGTTTCATCGTCTTGGCCAGGCTGGTCTGGAACTCCTGACCTTGTGATCCACCTGCCTCGGCCTCCCAAAGTGCTGGGATTACGGGCTTGAGCCATCGCACCTGGCCTCTAGCTGAATTTTTAAGGGAAGAATTTGAGCAGTGTCCAGGTAAACAGGAGTAAGGAAATTCTGCCCGCTCTATTTTTGGGCAAATGAGTATAGACTAGTGGCTTTCAGTTGGAGGCTTTCCATTCCTCTCCCCTGGGGGACATTTGGCAGTATCTGAGGACATTTTTGGTCATCACAAGTGGTGTGGTACTACTGACATCTAGAAGCTAGGGGTGCTGCTAAGCCTCCTATAACACACAGAACAGCCCCTACAGCAAAGAACTAATTGATCCAAAATGTCAGTTCTGCCAAGGGGAAGAAACTAGAGATCAACTTCTCCTGTAAGAAGATTGCTTAACAAACAAACAACATGGTAGCCATTCAAATTCTGTAGGAAAAGTGGAGGGATTAATATAACATTTAATATGAAAATTTATAATTCTTTGTACATTTTCATTAGTGTTAACAAGCTTAGTTTACAAATACTTAAGCTTAAAAAAGAAAATTTACATGAGAAAATACAGGAATTGTTCAAACCGCTGACTTACATCTTCAAGGAAGTTGAAGAAAACAGTCACTATAAAATAAAAAATGAAAGGTGAGGTGCTAAGTTATAAAGAAGTCGTGAGAGTTATGGATTAAATTCCAGAAGCACTTTGCCATTACAAAGCACATAAAAAGTGCATTAAGAAGCTACAAAAAGCAGAATCAGAGTTAACAGAAAAAGCAGATTGGTGAGGAAGAGGCAAGGTCTTGAAAGTTTACCCCAAAACGGGAAAATGTAGAAATGAACAGTATCGCTGTGGCGTACAGCGAGGGAAGCAGAAGAGAGGGACAGTAGGGACCCCACACACAGATTCATTCTGGTAGGAATCTTGGGAACACTCAGTGTTCCCGGCGAAGAGTGTGGTGCACACTGAACAAACGTGAGAGTCAAAGGTAGAATAGAAAATGTTTTTGAAGTGAAAAGTGTTATAAGAAGAAGTTATCATGTCCAGGGAAAATGAGGAAAATTTGACAAATAATGCTGATTAACTTATTGAATTTCAAGGGTGAAGAATCACCTACAAGTTTAAAAAAAAAAAAAAAAAGTTGGTCACATATATTAGGTTTTTGTAAACAAATGTTTTTTTAATTTTTAAATTTTTTTGCTTTTTTAAAAGCACTTTAAAAAAACGTTTTGTATTGAAATACACGTACAGGAAGGTATGTGAATCACAAGTGTACAGCTCCGTACAGTTTTATAAAAGACACACATTCATGTAAACAGCAGAACAGAATTTTACCAGCACCTCAGAAGCCTCCGAAGTCCACCCCTCCAGGCACGTGCCACCCAATCCTCTAAAACATAGGCTGGCAGCCTGCAGACCAAACCTGGCCCACATTCATGTATAAAAGGGGTTTTTATGTTTTTAAATGGTTGGAAAAAAAAAAGTCAATTGAAGAATAACATTTCATGACTCATGAAAATTATATGAAATCCAAATATCAGAGCCTGTAAAGTTTTATTAAAACATGGCCATGCTCATTTGTTGATCTATTGTCTATAGCCACTTTTGCACCACAACAGCAGAGTTGAGTAGTTGCCCCTGAGATTGCAGAACCTAAGATGTGTACTGTCTGGTGCTTAACAGAGTAAGTTTGTTGACCCCTGTCCTAAGGTAACTACTCTATTCTAACTTCTTAGCACACTGATCAGTTTTGCCTGTTCTTAAACTTCATGCAATGGAATCATGAATATGTATCATACGCTCTTTCATATTCTGATTTTTGCTCAATGATGTGTTTGTGAGATTCATCTATGTTTTTATTATTTAATTTTTATTTATTTTTTTGAGATGGAGTCTCGCTCTGTTGACCAGGCTGGAGCATAGTGACACAATCTCAGCTCACTGCAACCTTCGCCTCCCTGGTTCAAGTGATTCTCCTGGCTCAGCCTCCAGAGTAGCTGGGACTACAGGCATGCGCCACCATGCCTGGCTAACTTGTATTTTTTTTAGTAGAGACGGGGTTTCGCCAGGTTGGCCAGGCTGGTCTTGAACTCCTGACCTCAGGTGATCCGCCCGCCCCGGCCTCCCAAAGTGCTGGGATTACAGGTATGAGCCACCTTGCCTGGCCTATTTATTTAATTTTAGAGAGACAGGATGTCACTGTTGTCCAGGCCAGAGTGCAGTGATGTGATCATAGTTCACTGCAACCATGAACTCCTTGGCTCAAGCAATCCCCACACCTCCCAAGTAGCTGGGACTACAGGCACATGCCACTGCGCCTGGCTAATTTAAAAATTTTTTTTAGAGACGAGGTCTCTCTTTGTTGCCCAGGCTAGTCTCCCACCTTGGCCTCCCAGAGTGCTGGGATTACAAATGTGAGCCCCCGTGCCTGGCCCTGTGTTATCTGTATGTATGTACATTTGTTATCTGCCCCTGTCATTCATTCTCATAGCTGTACAGTATTCCATTTTTTGAATACACCACAATGTATCCAGTAGGTCGCTGATGGTCTTTTGGGTTGTTTCCAACTTGGGGTTGTTATGAATCATGCTGATATAAGACATTCTTATACCTGTCTCTTGGTGCATTTATGTGTACATGTATATGCTTAGGTACTTACCTAGGACTGAAATTGTGTGTGTTCAGTTTTAGTAGGTACCATTGGTCTTCCAAAGTGGTTGTTACAATTTAGGCTCCCACCAGCATTGCTCCACGTTCTCACCAGCAAATGGTGCCATCCCGTCTTTGCCATTGTGTAGACGTATAATAGTATCTCACTGTGGTTTTAATTTGAATTTCCCTGATGCCTAATGAGGGTGAGCAGTTTTTCATATGCCATCTTTTGTAGAGTTCCTGTTCAAGTCCTTTCTGTTCAAGTTCCTGTTCAAGTCATTCAAGTTGCTATTCAAGCCCATTTCTCTATTGTTTTTCTTTTTCTTATTGAGTGGTAAGGGTTCTTTATTTTGGATATATGGGTCCTTTGTTGGATATATGTATTGCAGTTCTCTGAATAGAGTATTGAGATTTAAAAGTTTGATCCAAGTTCGACCTACTTAAGTCACCATCCATATGTAAAGTCTTCATAAAAACATTTTTGAATATGTAAGAACTCAGATTTTCTAGAGATGAATCAAAATGATAATAGATGGGGAAGTTGTAGTATGGAGAGGCTGGCAACGAACACTAAATCTGTTCAAATGTAAAGTCTAACTTTAAATGACAGTTATTTTTCTAAAACAAAAGATATTTACTTAAACTCTACTTAAGGTATATTTTTATGTTAAACATCTTAACGTGTAGCAGAGGAAATTACGTTCCTGAGGATGCCAGTGAAAAGCAGAAGTAAAGGAGGAGGTGGGAGAAATTGTAGAGGTACTAACTTTTCTCTTTAGAAGTACCATTAGCATTTCTAAAAACATACTATAGATTTTTCCAGATTACCAGGGATGGTGCTGGTGGGGGAAATAGAAAATACAACATCTGCAGCAAACGAAGAAGACAAGGAAGCATTAAACGTGGAAAACATAAAATGCCAGAAATACATGTTATAACAATGAATATAAGTAGGGTAAAGTCACCTGTTGAATTTAAGATCGAATAGCATTAAGCAGCACTAAGAAGGTTAGTAAACCTTGTTTCACTGTGAGAAAAAAGAGAATCATATATTGAAAGATCTAAATACTTGGTTAGGTTCAGGTGAAAATTTTTTTGTTCTGTTTTGTTTTGTTTTGAGACAGAGTGTCACTCTGTCACCCAGGCTGGAGTGCAGTGGCGCGATCACGGCATACTGCAACTTCCGCCTTCTGGGTTCAAGTGATACTCCTGTCTCAGACTCCCGAGTAGCTGTAGTTACAGGCACGCACCACCACACCTGGCTAATTTTTGTATTTTTAGTAGAGATGAGGTTTCACCATGTTGACCAGGCTGTTCTCTATCTCCTGACCTCAAGTGATTTGCCCACCTCAGCTTCCCAGAGTGTTGGCATTACAGGCCTGAGCCACCATGCCTGGCCTAAAATTTTTTTTTTAATGGAGTATGCCAGGCTTCTCATATAAAATCACATTGAGAAGTCTAATTGTCCCACTGTTGGTGAAGCCCAGTTGTCACTAGGTTAAGGTGGTAAGAGCGAGAGCCAGGTCTTGCCAGTCTAAAGTTATGTTTTCCCCTTATGTGTCCAGCAAATAATTTGTCAGGCGATACTTTACCACCATGTGATTATCCAGTTCCCCATCAATCTTTAGTCATATCATGTCTACTGATGATCCTTGTGTAAGTTAATTTTTCATTAGGGATTGCAAACTGATGATATTCTAATTCTGTCCATCCTTTTTTACATTTAATACCTTACAAAACCTGAAAGATGCTCAATAATTCAGTCACAGAAGGACAAATGCTGCGTGATTCCACTTATGTGAGATCTTGTAAAATAGAGTTATAGAAGTAGCAAATAGAATGTGATTGCTAAGGGATGGGGGAGGGGGAGATGAGTTTAATGCATATAAAGTTACAGTTTGCAAGATGTGTAAGTCCTAGAGATCTGCTGTACAACATAGTAAACATACCATATTGTGCACTTAAAAGTTTAAGAGGGAGATCTGACCCGGTGCAATACCTCTGCCTACAATCCCAGCTCTTTGGGAGGCCGAAGTGGGAGGATCACTTGAACCTAGGAGTTTGAGACCAACCTGGGCAACAAAGGCCATCTCTACAGACAAAAAAATAAATAAGTGAAATAGATTGTAAAAGAGGGGTAGATCTTATCTTTAGAGTTCTTTCCCAAAAAAAGAAAAAAAAAAGTGCTGTTCTTCATTTGATTACTTTCTAAGTAAGAAGCAAGGATAATGCATAATTTCCCCTTAATTACCAATTGTCAGAATATAAGAGTTGGCTTAATATCACATTTCATCAGTTGGAAGAAGTGTGAGCATATGTGGCTTTATACTACTTAAAAACATCTCGAAGCTCTCCGAAGTCAGGATATAGCTTATAATCAATGATGTCTTATACTAGTTGTTGGCCAGGCAGCCATTATGGCACCATATACATGCATGAATTTGGTCACAGCTTTTCATATTGTTATCTCGGTGAGTTATGAATATTGTTAGTATTATGTGTGTTAAGATTAAATACTGTTTAAATTATCTTCAAAAAAAGTACAATGTGATTCAGTATTGAAACAAAGTTATTGTGTGTAGAAACGTGGAACTAAGCTTCTGAGCATTTTTTTTTTTTTTTAAATTTTTTGAGACAAGGTCTTACTCTGTCTCCCAGGCTGGAATGCAGTGGTGTGATCCCTGCTCACTACAACCTCTGCCTCCCAAGCTCAAGTGATCCTCCCACCTCAGCCATTTGAGGAGCTGGGAATACTGGAGTGCGTGCCACCACGCCTGCCTAATTTTTGTTTATTTGTTTGTTTGTTGGTAGAGGTGGGGTTTCACCACATTGCCCAGGCTGGGCTCAAGCAGTCTGCCCACCTCAGCCTCCCAAAGTGCTGAGATTATAGGTACGAGCCACCGCGCCTGGCCCAGATTTTTTTTTCAATAAATATACTGGAACATTTTTTGGAGATTTGTAAAAAATTTGAAAAAACTGACAAAATACATAGCCTAGAAATATTGAAAAAAATTCTTAATAAATGGTAAGTATGTCACAAATGCATAAAATATATGTAGATACTAGTCTATGTATTAATTAGCTGTTATCAGTAAGACTTCCAGTCAACAGTAGGCTATTAGTAAAGTTTCAGGGAAGCCAAAAAGATATATGCAGATTTTCAGCCACACTGGGAGTTGGTGCCCCTAACCTCTGTGTTGCTCAAGAGTCAACTGTATTCTTGGAAAACATGCAACACATTTACTGTATTTAGCTTATGTTTTTCTTTTTATGTATATATGGTGATATATAAGATATATCTAAGCAAGTCTAAAAGCTTTTTCAATGAATATGAGATCAAAAGTGAAAGTGATTATGTATAGTATTGCTATGGTTTAAGTGATAAGGTTTAACTTTAAGTGGTAACTCATAAAAACTATGCATATTATAGCAGTTTAAATGAAAATGAAATGAATAATCATCTTCAAGGACAATGGAGTGTTTGTTATTTTTTTCTCTTTTCTCTTTTTTAAGCATTATTATGGCCTAATGAATATTTATATATTTAATGTGTTTTAGTTACAGGCGTTCTTTTTGCTCAGATTGTCCCAAATTTGGCTAGTGGGATGCCCCTTCAGGCCAGCTCCTGTGGTCTTTGGATATACCTCACCCCAGATCATTCTTTGATCATTTCTTTGCTTTTTGTTCAGCAAGAAATATCCAGGACACATCATACTTTTCCTGCCTCAGACCTTGAATTAACCATTTCTCCAAGGCCACCTGGTTTCTTTTTTTTTTTTTTTTTGGTTTGGTCCCCTGACTTCTCTTTCCTTTTCCTTTCCCTTTCCCTTTCCTTTCTTTCCTCCCTTTCCTTTCCTTCCTTCCTTTCCCCTTCCGCTTCCCCTTCCCTTCCCTTCCGTTCCCTTCCCTTCCTCCTCTCTTTCTTTCCTTCTCTTTCTTTTTTTTCCTTTCTTTCTTTTTCTTTTCTTTTTTTTTTTTTTTTTGAGACAGAGTCTTGCTCTTTTGCCAGGCTGGAGTGCAGTGGTGCGATCTCAGCTCACTGCAATCCCTGCCTCCCGGGTTCAAGCAATTTCCCTGCCTCAGCCTCCCGAGTAGCTGGGATTACAGGCACGCACCACCAAGCTTGGCTAATTTTTTTTTTTTTTTTAATGTACTTTTAGTAGAGACGGGGTTTCACCATATTGGCCAGGATGGTCTCGATCTCCTGACCTTGTGATCCCTCTGCCTCGGCGTCCCAAAATGCTGGGATTACAGGCATGAGCCACCATGCCCGGCCTCTTCTTTTCTCTTTCTCTCTCTCTCTTTTTCTCTACTTCCCTCCTCCCTCCCTCCCTCCCTTTCCCTTTCCTTTCCTTTCCTGACAGAGCCTCGCTGTGTCACCAGGCTGGAGTGCGGTGGCATGATCTCAGCTCACTGCAGCCTCCACCTCCCAGGTTCAAGTGATTCTCCTGCCTCAGCCTCCTGAGTAGCTGGGACTACAGGCGCCCGCCACTACGCCTGCTAATTTTTTGTGTTTTTAGTAAAGATGGGTTTCACTGTGTTAGCCAAGATGGTCTCGATCTCCTGACCTCATGATCCGCCTGCCTTGGCCTCCCACAGTGCTGGGATTTCAGGCGTGAGCCACCGCGCCCGGCCCACCTGTTTCCTTTTAAAGGATAATGGTGTTTAAAAATCAAAACCAGAGAGCTAGGGGTACTTACAGCTACTATAATGTCATTGCTTTTGTGTTTCTCAAGTGGACAGGACCTGATATTTATAATTCGAATTTAACAGTACATAGGTTTTACTTCTTTGATTTTTATACTTAAATCTTCTTTATCTTATACTTAATAAGATACTTAATCTTAGTTCCTAGCTCAGGATCCTTTAAGTACCATACATAACATTTATTCAATATATAAAATGAAAACTATATGAAAATGAGACATTTACATAACAAGAAATTGATGGTGGTAGTGTATATATATGTTACACATATGCATGCACAGAAGATAATATAATATCTATCATATGTTATATGAGGATAATTTGTACATGTATACTAGTTTTATAACTTTGTAAGTCAGCAACTTTGTTGTCAAATCTCTTTTCTAGAATATCTTCTCCCTTATACAGACGTATACTCAGGAGGAGACATAAGTAAAAGAAACAATGCTTTTAAGAGACTCCTTGGGCTGCCCTGTAAACTGCTGAAAGTGGCTTTGGTTTTGTTTGGCACTTGGAGCTTTCTCTGCCGTTTGAGTTTTAGTGGCCTTCCCAGAGAAACCTGACCAGCCAGTTCTAGGTTGTCTTGGTTTTAGATCTTCGTGTCTTGTTTTCCAGCTATTGGGATGGAGTTGCTAAGATGTAGTTTGTGCCTTCTTGAAAATTTCCTTTCTCTAACCTTAATCATGTAAGTTTTGAGTTTTTGTGAGTTAGGCAGAAGATGATCAGCAAAAGCTACATGATGTTTCTGTTCCCAGCATAAGACCCTGCAGTCAGTTTGTTACTTTGAATTTTCTCCAGACAATAGAAACTGGAACAAAGCCCAGAAGTTCTGGCATATTCTTGTGTTCTATTTTCTGTATACCATGTGGTCTCCTAGCACCTATAAAGAGTTCAGACCACTGCCTCCAGCACCCACATTCTCATATTCTCTTCCTCTCTCTCCTCCCTGCTCTCCCTTGGCCTTCTCCTCTCCCTACCTCTTCACATGCATCCTTCTGTAATTCCATTTTATGGTTCAAAATAGTGCCCATTTGGAATGAGTCATTTCTAACTCTTTAGTTGAATATACTCATTCATGAAATGTTTAAGCACTGGTACCTTGCATCTCATCTAATCTTCAACAATCCTATTATGTAAAAACATTATTTTAACTATGTTAAGGCTCACAAAGGTTGTGTAATTTGCCCACAGTCACATAATTTGTTTGGTGGAGCCTAGACAACAGCTGCCTATTGAGCTTATATTATGTGCCAAATACTGTGCTAAGCCCTTTGTGTATTTTACGCATAGAGGCATGAGGATTAGAGAGGTTGGGAAGGTAACCATTGTAGTTGCCCAGGTTTCTGTCTGCAAGATCTGCATTTGTTATTCTGTGCCACATTAACAGTTACATAACAAGTATATAATGTATATATACATGCCTCGATAATTGACATTGTATACAGGATGCTCTAGAAGTCCAGAGGGAAAACAGCCTGAGAAAGTTCAATAGGGCTTCACAGAAAAAGTGGCATTTAAACTAGGCCCTTTCTTTGAGCTGGAGCTGCAAGGAAAGAAAGGGGAAAAAAATGAGTTTTTCCAAAAGGAGAGATCCAGAAAGGCTCTGTTGTCAATGAGAAAACATATTTAAGGACGTGGGGTACCAAGTGGTTGTGTAGCAGAGCCCCTGGTGGCTGGGACAAGTTGCAAGGCAGGGAGGTGTGTGGAGATGGTATGGTGGGGACTTTGTGGACCACGTTCTGAAATTTGGATTGTGTCATCTGTCCAGTGTGGCATCATCAATGGAAAGTGATGTAAACAGATATCTGTTTGGGGAACATAACTGGTGGTATTGGGTAGGATGACTTAGGAGGGCTCAGACCAACTGTTAGGAGATGATGGCGATAATTGAGGCAAGAGCCTGACCCAGGACAGTAGGGAGGTGTGAGGTGCCTCCATGAGTAGACACCGTCAGTGGCAAGCCACTTCGATCAGGTCATCTGCTTGGCTGTACACTCCATGGCTAACTGTTTTGGTTTTTGTTTTTTTTTTTTTCTTTTTTAACTGGAATGCAACTGAACTCAGTAAAAGCAACTGAACTTGCTTTTACTCTGCTGCTCTTAGAGTTCATAATGACATATGTATATACCTTTATGCTTGTACATGTGTGTTATGTACAAATGTATGTGTGATTGTGTGTAAACGAACTGTAGCATCTTATACATGCTGTACTGAAATTTTTTTTTCTCCCACTTAAAATATCTTGGAGGTCATTTTCTGTCAGTAAATCTGAAGCTACTTAATTCCTTTTGACAACTGCTCAATATTTCATTATATGGATATGCTGTAATGCATTTAACTAGTCCATAATAATGGACATTTAGGTTATTTCTGATATTTTTCCATTACAAACAGTGATATAGTGAGTGTTCTTGTTACATAGGTCCTTTTTTACATATACAATTATAACCAAATGCCTAGAAATCAATTTTTTGAGGAATTTGAAATTCTTTGAAATTGCTAGTTCAAACAGATTATGCATTTGTCATTTTAATGTATTGCTAAATTATTCTTTATACTGCCTATATCCTCACCCACACAGTGACTTATCAGACTTTTTGGTAGGGACTCCTCTGAAAGAGGGATAATGACATCTCATTGTAGTTTTATGCGTGTTTGAGCCATTTGCATTTTTCGAGAACCATTGGTATCTTTTTTTCATTTTTCTCTTGTGTTGTTGACCTTGTTTAGTTGTAGTAGCTCTTGCTATATTAAGGAAATTAGCCTTTTGACTGATGTCAGTTCCAGATCTCTCTTCCCAGTGTGATGTTTGTCTTTCAGCTTGACTTTCAGTAGTTATTACTAAGTTTTTCTTTAGTTGATTTATCAGGGTTTAATTTATTTGTTTTTGGGAGTGGCTTCGGAATTGTATGTCATACTTAAAGACCCTTCTTCCTGATTATTTTTTTAAATTTCCTTTTTTTTCCTTCTAGCATGTGTATTATATAGTTTAATTTTTTTGTATTTTAATCTTTCAGCCATTTGGAATGGATTTGGGGGTTAAGGTATTAAGTATGGATCAAACTCTTTTCCCCCAGTTGTCCTAACACTATGCATTGCAAGTTTTATCTTCCCCTATTGATAGGAAGTGCCATGAGGTATCTTATGTGTGGGTCTTGTCTGCTTGGCTAGATCATACACTTTTAAAAGGCAACAGTCAGGTATTATTCTATCTTGTATGCCCCATAAAGTTGAGCATAATGATCTGAATAAAATAGGTATGAAATTAATTTATTTTTTACATTTAAAAAATTGTGATTTGTATACATAGGAAAGTACCCAAAACATTCATGTAAAGCTTAATGAAATTTTGTAAAATGAACCTGTGTGACCACCACCTGGATCAAGAAATAGGCCACTTCTAGTCCCCCAGGAGTCACCTCTATGCCCTTTCTTGTTTATTTATCTTTTTTCCTTGATCCTTGATGCAGGGTCTTTGCTCTGTCACCCAGGCAGGAGTGCAGTGGTGCGATCATAGCTCACTGCAGCCTTGAACTCCTGGTATCAAGTGATCCTCCTGCCTCAGCTTTCCAAGTAGTTGGGACTATAGGCACATACCAACAAGCCTGGCTAGGTTTTTACTGTTGTTTGTTTGTTTGTTTGTAGTGACAAGGTCTCACTATGTTGCCCAGCCTGGTCTCAAACTCCTGGACTGAAGTGATTCTCCCCTCGGCCTCCTAAAGTGCTGGGATTACAGGTGTGAGCCACCATGCCCAGACCTGTATGCCTTTCTAACCACATTCCTCTTCCATCCCCCAGAAGTAACCATTCTCTTAACTTTTGTTGATGGGGTGGCCTGTCCCGTCACACCTGTGGGCGTTTCTCGTTAGGTGGAACGAGAGACTTGAGAAAAGAAATGAGACACAGAGACAAAGTATAGAGAAAGAAAAAGGGAGCCCAGGGGACCAGCGCTCCGCATACAGAGGACCCACTCCTGCACGGCACGGGTCTCTGAGTTCCCTCAGTATTTATTGATCATTATCTTTACCATCTTAGAAAAAGGGAAGTGGCAGGATAATAGGATCATCGTAGGGAGAAGGTCAGCAGTAAGACATATGAATAAAGATCTCTGTGACATAAGTTTAAGGAAAAGTGCTGTGCCTTGATATGCATATATGTAAACATCTCCATAAACCTTTTTAGTGCATAAAGAGCAGCATTGCCGCTAGCATGTCCCACCTTTCGCCCTAAGGCGGTTTTCTCCTTTCTCAGTAAACAGAACATACAATCGGGTTTTGCACTGAGATGTTCCATTGCCCAGGGACGGGCAGGAGACAGATGCTTTTCTCTATCTCAACTGCCAAGAGGCCTTCTTTCCTCTTATACTAGTCCTCCTCAGCACAGACCCTTCACGGGTGTCAGGCAGGGGGACGATCAGGTCTTTCCCTTCCCACGAGGCCATATTTCAGACTATCACATGGGGAGAAACCTTGGACAATACCTAGCTTTCCTAGGCAGAGGTCCCTGCGACTTTTGGCAGTGTACATGTCCCTGGGTACTTGAGATTAAGAGAATGATGATGACTTTTCACAAGCATACTACTGCCTTCGGGCACTTGTTTACCAAAGCACACCCTGCACAGCCCAAAATCCATTAAACCTTGAGTCACCACAGCACATGTCTCTTGCAAGGACAAGGTTGGGGGTAGGGTCACAGATTAACAGCATCTCAAATACAGAACAAAATGGAGTCTCTTATGTCTACTTCTTTCTCTAGAGACACAGTAACAGTCTGATCTTTCTTTTCCCCACATTTGTGACAGTAATTTCCCTGCTTTTCTTTGTATGAAGTTGAACCATATAAAATTATCATTTTTGATAGGTCAAAAATCATTGACTGTCTGCAATTTCATATTTCAACCTAGTAGTTTTTACTCACTATGTATGGATCTCTTAGTATAGTTTGAGTCTGTTATTGAATATCATTTAAATGGAATCTTAGCTGTATTCTGCTGTATTAGTCCATTTTCGCATTGCTGATAAAGACGTACCTGAGACTGGGTAATTTATAAAGAAAAAGATGTTTAATGGACTCACAGTTCCACATGGCTGGGGAGGCCTCACAATCATGGTAAGAGGCATGTCTTACATGGCAGCAGGTGAGAGAGAATGAGAGCCAAGTGAAAGGGGTTTCCCCTTATCAAACCTTCAGATCTCCTGAGACTTATTCACTACCATGAGAACAGTATGGGGAAAACTGCCTCCATGATGCAGTTCTTTCTCACTGGCTCCCTCCCACAACACACAATTATGGGAGCTACAATTCAAGATGAGATTTGGGTGGGGACACAGCTAGACCATATCATCTGTGTTGTGCTGCTTTCACTCACGGTGCTGTTGTAGTCAACCATGCTGTTGCAGGTTTCTGATTTTCATTGCTGAATATATTCCATAATATGACTACTGCGTTTCAAGAGAAATCCATTCCACTGTTGCTGAATTACGAGTTGTGTCTTTATTTGGACTATTTTAGCAAGAATACCAGCCAGTCCCAGTGTCTCAAGCCTGTACTCCTATCACTTTGGGAGGCTGAGGCAGGCAGATTGCTTGAGCCCAGGAGTTGGAGACTAGCCTGGGCAACATGGCAAAACCCTGTCTTTACAAAAAATACAAAAATTTATCAGGCATGGTGGTGCACACCTGTAGTCCCAGCTACTCAGGAGGCTGAGGTGGGAGGATCACTTGAGCCTGGGAGGTGGAAGCTGCAGTGAACTGTGATCGTGCTATTGCACTCCAGCCTGGGCAACAGAGTAAGACCCTGTCTCTAGAAAAAAAAAAAAAAAATCCCATAGCCTGGGTGGTTTAAACAGTGAACATTGATTTCTCACAGCTCTAGAGGCTGAGAATTCTAAGATCAAGGCACCAGCAGGTCTAGTGTCCATCGAGGGCCCCCTCCTAGCATGTAGACAGCCACCTCCTCGCTATATCTTCACGTAGCCAGGGAGGGGAGAGGGAAGGGGAAGCAAGCTCTCTGGTATCCCTTCCTATAAGGACATTAGTCCCATTCAGGAGGGTGCCACCCTCTTGCCCTAATTACTTCCCCAAAGCCCTACCTCCAAATGCTATCCCATTGGGGATTAGGCTTCAACATACAAATTTGGGAGGGACACAAACATTCAGTCCACAGCAGACTGTCTACAGCTTTGACTCTTGCAGACTGTGTTGATGTGAAAATCTTTGTATGTGGGATTTAATGTGTGTGACTATGATTTCTCCTAAGGATCAGCAAATTATGGCTCACTGTCTGTTTTTTTCTTTTACTTTTTAAATACTTTATTTTGAAATAATTTTACATTTATGGGACAGTTACGAAGTTAGTGCAGAGAGTTACTGTATATACTTTATATACCTTCTCTTGCTTGTAAATGTCTTACGTAATTATGGTATATTTAAAATGAAGAAATTAATGTTGGTACAGTACTGTTAACTACAGACTTTTTGGATTTCATCAGTTTTTCCACCAATGGTCCTTTTTCTGTCATAGGACCCAGTGTAGGATACTCTATTACATGTAATTGTTGTATCTTAGATATGAAGCAAACTTGCCAGCTGTAGTACAGTAGGTGCACACTGTGTGTAGAGTTTTTTTGTTTTTAGCCTCCTACTATCCAGCCAAATCACTCTTTTCCAAAGCAGCTACGATGTAGCCTTTTGAGTCTATTTTCTTTCACTTAGAAAAACTCATTTAAAATTCATCCGTGTTGTTACATGAATGGTTTGTTCCTTTTTACAAGTTGAGTTGAGCTTCACATAAAATTAACCATCTTAAAGTGAACAATTCAGTGGCATTTAGTACATTCACAATATTATACAACCACATCTCCCTCCAGTTTTAAAATATTTTCATGATATTTTAAAATATTTAAAATTTTTCGGAAAAAAAAAAAAACCCTGTACCCATTAAGCAGTTACTCCTCATTCCTACCCACACACCCCCAGCCCCCAGCCCCCAGCCTCTGGCAACAACCACCAATTTGCTTTTTTGTTTCTATAGATTTACCTATTCTGAGTATTTCATATGAATGGAAGCATACAATGTGTGACCTGTTTTGTATCTGGCTTCTTTCACTTAACAAAATGTTTTTGGTGGGGCACAGTGGCTTATACCTGTAATCCCGGCACTTTGGGAGGCCGAGGTGAGTGGATCACCTGAGGTCAGGAGTTCAAGACCAGTCTGGCCAACATAGTGAAACCCCTGTCTCTACTAAAAATACAAAATTAGCCGGGTGTGGTGGCACATGCCTGTAATCCCAGCTACTTGGGAGGCTGAGGCATGAGAATCACTTGAACCTGGGAGGCGGAGGTTGCAGTGAGCCGAGATCACGCCATTGCACCCCAACAAGAGCAAAACTCGATCTCAAAAAAAAAAATGTTTTCAGGGTTCATCCATATTGTAGCATGTATCAGAACTTCTTTTATTTAAATTGTGGTAAAGTATGTATAACTTAAATTTGCCATTTTGATCATGTTTATGTGTACAGTTTAGTGGCATTAATTACATTCACAATATTGTGCAACTGTCATCACTATCTGTTTCCAAAACTTCATCAGCCTAAGCAGAAACTCTGTCCCATTAAGCAATAACCCCTCATTTCCTGCTCCTCCCAGCCCCTGCAAACCTCTCATCTACCTTCTGTCTCCAGGAACCTGCCTCTTCTAGATAACTCATATCAGTGAAATCCTACAGTATTTGTCCTTTGTGTCTGGTTTCTTTTACTTGGCATAATGTTCTTAAGGTTCATCCATGTAATAACATGTATCAAAACTTCATTCCTTTTTTGGCTAATATTCCGTCATATGGACATACACATTTCATATATCCAACCACCTGCTGATGGATGGTTATGTTGTTTTCACCTTTTAGTTGTGGTGAATAAATGCTGCTCTGAACATTGGCATACAAGTATCTGTTTGAGCCTCTGTCTTCAGTTTGGTTGGGTATTTACCCAGGAGGGCTTCTGTCACTTAACAAAATGTTTTTGGCCGGGTGCGGTGGCTCACTGGAGGAGAGTAGCTTGCTGACCGCTGGTCTTGAGTGTGTGTCTAGAAATGGAATTACTGGGTCATGCAGGATGCAACTCTTTAGCTTTATTGGACAATGGTAGGCGGAATCCCAAAGTGCTTAGATCACAGACAGCAGTTGGTTTTATCAGAGTTTTAAATTTTTGCCAATTTGGTCCATGTGTGATGGTGTTTTATTGTGATTTTAATGTGTATTTCCTGATTTCTACTGGAGTTGAACACCTTTTCACATGTTCATAAGCATGTGGGTTTCCTGTTTTCTAGCATGCCTGTTAACTTTCCTGTTGGTGGTTTGCCTTTCTAAATTAATATTGACTAATTAATATTCCAAAAATGTTTACTCTTTGTGTTTCTGCAGAACAAATAGTGGAGAAAGATGAAGGTCCATATTATACTCACCTGGGATCTGGCCCCACAGTCGCCTCTATCCGGGAACTCATGGAGGAGCGGTGAGTGATACACAGATGTCCAAGGAGAAACGGGTGTGCTGTTAATGGAACGTGGATATTAAGCACCTCTCATTTTTCATTGCCTTGGAATAGAAAGCATACAGAAAGGAAGCCCTGATAACTGGGTTATGGAAGGCTGACTGTGGGATCCTCACTTCCATTGTTTCTGGGTTTCTTTCATTCTGTAGGTCTGCCCAATTCATGTACCCCTGCTTCTCTCTATCTTGAAATGTTTTTATTGAAGAAACATGGTTATATGGCTCTATGTCCTGTAGAGTTAGTTTCCTACAGCCTGAATTTTGCTGACAGCTTTCCCATGGTATTGTGGTGTCATTTATAATGTTTCGCATGCCTCTGTGTCCTGTAAATTGGTAGTTAGACCAAAAGCCCTGATTGGGATCAGGCTGTTTTTCCTTTTTTTCCAAAACTGCTTCATAGGTAGAATTTTTTACCTCCCCTAAGAGGAATGTCATGTCTCACTCCTGGCCAGTGGGAACCTACTCAGGTTGTCCCCTAAATCCTTTGGACAGGATCATAGGAGTCTTTCATAACTTTCTTTTTTTTTTTTTTTTTTTTTTGAGGCGGAGTCTCGCTCTGCCACCCAGGCTGGAGTGCAGTGGCCGGATCTCAGCTCACTGCAAGCTCCGCCTCCCGGGTTCACGCCATTCTCCTGCCTCAGCCTCCCGAGCAGCTGGGACTACAGGCGCCCGCCACCTCGCCCGGCTAGTTTTCTGTCTTTTTTAGTAGAGACGGGGTTTCACCGTGTTAGCCAGGATGGTCTCGATCTCCTGACCTCGTGATCCGCCCGTCTCGGCCTCCCAAAGTGCTGGGATTACAGGCTTGAGCCACCGCGCCCGGCCCATAACTTTCTTGATTTCTCATATGACAAGATATCCTGGGTTCACGTTGTACATTTATCCAAGAAGTCCCGGTTCTTTTTCTTGGAGGAAAAAGTATTTAGAAAACAGACTCTGCCTACTAGGGGCACTCATGACTACACGGGGTTGTTCATTGTTTTTAGGCTGCTTAAGTAGAAAGAGCTATGTTGAATCTATGGATTTTTCATTCTTGTTATTGCTTAGTGATTACATACATCATGAGTTTATATTGACACTCCCAATTCAAATTCAGGACTCTAGGGTTTCTGTTTACTAGTTGTGGTTTTTGAGCAGTTCATATAGATGGAGACTTGGAAACCCATGTGCATGTCCACAGCAGTTAGTAAACTCTCTGAGTTCCAGTCTGTGGCTCCGGGGCTGAGAGCAGGGACTTGAGCCAGACTGAGGCCCAGTCCTGGCCCTGCCACTCACTGCTGAGTCCCTAGCAAGTTGTTCTGCTCTTCTGTAACTCAGTTTTCTTATCTGCAAAATAGAGTTGATGATAAAAATACTTAGACTGTAGGAGTGTCGTGAGGATAAACTGAATTAATGTATGGAAAGACTTAGTGCTTGTCATGAGTACTACAGAAAAGGTAGACAGTCATTAACTACCTCACAGACAAATGCACTAATTGCATTTTTTCAAATAAGCATTAGTTTTTGTTTTGTTTTGTTTTTGAGACGGAGTCATGCTGTAGCCCAGGCTGGAGTGCAGTGATGCAATCTTAGCTCACTGCAAGCTCCGCCTCCCGGGTTCACGCCATTCTCCTGCCTCAGCCTCCCGAGTAGCTGGGACTACAGGCGCCCGCCACCACACCCGGCTAACTTTTTGTATTTTTAGTAGAGACGGGGTTTCACCGTGTTAGCCAGGACGGTCTTGATCTCCTGACTTCATGATCCACCCGCCTCGGCCTCCCAAAGTGCTGGGATTACAGGCATGAGCCACCACGCCCGGCCACGTTAGTATTTTAATAATAAAAGCTAAGATGATGTAGACATAAGCATATGCTTGCCCATACATATACATACAAATACGTGAAAAGCTGCGTGGCTTAGAGTTGCTGCAGATTTGGGAACCAGATTTTGTCTGACCATGGGAGCCAAATACTTTTTATTTATTTTTTTGACATGGAATCTGCTCTGTCCTCCAGTCTAGAGTGCAGTGGTATGGTCTCGGCGCACTGCAACCTCCACCTCCCAGTTTCAAGCAATTTTCCTGTCTCAGCCTCCCGGGTAGCTGAGACTACAGGTATGCGCCACCACTCCTGGCTAATTTTTGTATTTTTAGCAGAGACAGGGTTTCCCCATGTTGGCCAGGCTGGTCTCGAACTCCTGACCATAGGTGATCTGCCCGCCTTGACCTCCCAAAGTGCTGGGATTACAGGCATGAGCCACCGTGCCTGGCAAGGAGCCAGATACTCTTGTCTGTGTAGCATAGAACATGATTTTGAACTGAATGACTACAACAGCTTCTCTGAATAAATGAAAAGCAAGATACATGGAGGACAGTGATCTACAGTCATCACTTTTAATTTCCTAGACCATCTGGGAACATTTATATTCACCAGTCTGTAAATTCTAGCCTGGTATGAGGGCACTTCTGAGTCAATGAGCATAAGACAGATTTGAAGCTGTGTAAGTGTTGTCATGCTTGCCTGCATGTGCTCACATCCCTGTGTGTTGTAGTTTGCAGATTAGACCAGGCAGCTTCTGGGCCAGTGATTTTTGTAAGGAATCCTGACACTATCATTTGCTGCAGGGGAGTCAAATGTACAAGTTTGATCTGGGGCAGGTTTTTTGTTCTGGGGCATTTTGAGGTAACAATTTTATAAGATTTCCAGACAGCTCTCTTAAACAACTTTTCATTATAGAAAAGTATTTTGAAACAAGGATCAAGAGATCTTTGAAATTTGGTAAGATAAGGTTGAAATATGTCTTTTTTCCCCCCTCTGATTGCTTTAAAAATAACAGCCAGCTGTAGATTCTTCAGAAACTGATCCAAGGGAGGAATTCCTCTCAAGACCAGGAATACTTGTGTTTTTCCTTAGCAACTGGTTTATTTTTATCTTAAGGACCTTGCAAATCATGTAACAGATTGCAGTTCCATCTTTATGTTGCCTGCTAGTAAACTTGGAGCCAGATTTGTGTACCCCATCAGGAGGAAGGTAATTTCTCATCTTTGGCCCATAGAACCTATTCAGGTTTATTCCTCTGGGTTTTTTTGTTTGTTTGTTTTATTTTGTTTTGTTTTTGACATGACCCTAACAAGCCTTTTTTGGATTTCTCATATAACAAGATATTCCAGACTTATCTCTCAAAAATACACACAAAATCCCACTGTTTGTATTTTGTATGCCAGCGTACCTTTTTTTTTGCCCTTTACTCTGATTTCATCACTTGTTAGTTTTATCTTGTAGATATCTTCATAAGATCCTTTCTGGAACAAGGGGAGTAATGAGTGATTGATGCAAATCCCCTGGGTAGGGATCTAGTTTGTGAATGGTGCGTATAGTTTGTGAATGGCAGGTCTAGGCTGTCTCTTTTCCTAGACTGTTCCTCAACCCTTTCTCTTCAGGACTGCTCTGCTGTCAGGAGTTGGCTGAAGGCAGGGAGGGGAAATAAACTGAAATCAGGAAAACCTGGTTCTCTTAGCTTTTCCAGTAAAGATTTGGAGAAAGGAGGGGAAGGTTGAAAGCAGATACTAAAATTTCCCAACTTATTTATGAGCTTCATACTTGGTGGGTACCCAGGTCCTTATCTTCATAGATAATTGGAGTCAGTTGTCAAACCCGTATCTGAGACCGGTGCACAGCACAGAGCCTTGTGTGTTCTGTCTGGGAAGGAGATTCTCTGCAGCCTAGGAGTTCATTAAAAGCTTGTTCTAGAAACAAAGAACCAACACTGTGCTAGCAGGTTCTCTGAGATTTGGGGAAACTGGTCTTGTTACTGTGTGATAGAGACAATCCTGAACAGGCAAAGCCTCAGAGCAGTGGTTGTCAGATTTCAGTGGGCCTCAGAGTCTCTAGAGGGTTTGTTAAAACACAGATGACTGGGCCCCACCTGAGTTTCTGACCCAGCAGGTCTGGGATGGGACCTGAGAATCTGTGTTCCATTCCTACCAAATTTCTAGGGGATTCTGATGCTGCTGGCTCTGGGACCACCCTTGAAGAGCCAGTTATCCTTTAGAATAAGATGATTGGCTTGGGTGATTAGTTATCCTTTAGAATAAGATTTCAGGCTATCTATGCAGACTTAGTTGAGGGTCTGATAGTTAATCTGAATACTAGAAGGGCCTCTTCATGATAGGCCAAAAAGTGAGGCACTTAAGAAGAAAGAGCTAAAGTGAGAGTTGATTGGCTGTCTTTAAACACAAAGAGACAGTCAGTTCTGTTTTGTTTGTTGTTTTTTTTTTTAAGTCTAGCTGATCAGACAGTGCTTGGCCCTTTTATTTTTCTAATGCGAGGTTCACTGCAGGACACATTTCTCACAGGGGCGGGATGGTGGGGAAGGACCTGGTTGGAAAGCGGTGGCAGTGTCCTCAGCTCACCCTCCTGCGAGGAACGCGATAGTGCTTCCGTATCAGCGAGAGGAGTGTGGTCACCTCAGGCTGTTCTCCCGACAGAGATCTCCAGGACACACCAGGGGCCCAGGCCCTGCCCTTATGGGTGGCTTCCTGATAAATGCTTGTTGAAATGAAAGTTGTCCAGGAACCAGACAAAAGCAGCATTATGTGTTCTTTAACTCTTCATCTAGACCACGCTATATAAACTCCTGAGTCCTGTCTCCAAACACTTTCTATAAGAGACTAACAGAGCCTTAGAATTTTAATGTTGTAATGATCAGAAACACTTTTCATCCTTTTGCTAAGATCTTGAGTGAAATAGAGAACTTGGAACTCAGAGGAACCTTAGATCAGCATTTCAAAAAAATCTTTGTGGGCTGACAAGAGCTTGTTTGAAAACATTAATTAGTTAATTTTAAAAAATTATAAACTCTGTTCTCTTACAAAAATGAACCAAAGGCTTTAAAAGTCTAAAGAATAAGTAAAGCTCTAAAGTTTGACGTTATTTTTCAATATTTTCTAAGCATTTACAAAGATATTTGTATATATACAGATATAAATGTATTAAATATGTATATAGAGAAGTTTTAAACCAAATGTAGTCCATTATAATATACCCACTGTCTGTAGCTCGCTTTTCCCCCCACTTAATTTCTTTCCATGTCAGTACATACAATTCTACCTAATCATTTTTGATGGGACATGGTTTTTCATTGCATGAAAATTGATGTTTTTTTTGGTGAGGTTTATTATAATGTATTTAACCAGTCTCATGGTAGACATGTAAGTTGTTTCATTTTTCTGTTGTTGATGAGACAGTGAATTATCTTGTTCCTAAAGCTTGGTGCATTTGTACAGTTATTTGTGGGGTGGAGATTCCTAGAAGTGGAGTGGATAAGATAAAGAATATGTGTATTCTGAACTGTAGAAGCTATGATAACGTTAATGCTCTATGAAATAGTATATTAAAATAACATGCCATGATCAAATTGAATTTATTACAGAAATACAAGGATAGTTAGATTCAGACAAGCTGTTAAAATAGTATGCTGTTAATTGATCAAATAAAAAACATTTAATCATCTGTCTCCTTATATGTTAAAAATACATTTTATAGGCCGGGCGCGGTGGCTCAAGCCTGTAATCCCAGCACTTTGGGAGGCCGAGACGGGCGGATCACGAGGTCAGGAGATCGAGACCATCCTGGCTAACACGATGAAACCCCATCTCTACTAAAAAATACGAAAAAAAAAAAAAACTAGCCGGGCGAGGTGGAGGGCGCCTGTAGTCCCAGCTACTCAGGAGGCTGAGGCAGGAGAATGGCATAAACCTGGGAGGTGGAGCTTGCAGTGAGCCGAGGTTGCGCCACTGCACTCCAGCCTGGGCGACAGAGCCAGACTCCGTCTCAAAAGAAAAATACATTTTATAAAAATAATTCTTAATTAAAATCCTTAGGACAGGAGACTCTTAGTAGCACCCTTCATATCTGTCTCTTTCCCAAAGTTAGCCAGTTTCATGCTCAGTGATGAATTGTTGGAAACATTTTCAGTTAAAGTTGGGAAGTAAGCAGAGATGCCTGCAAGCCCTTCAGAAACCTGGCCAGGCCTGCCATGCGTGGCTCACACCTGCAATCCCAGCACTTTGGGAGGCCAAGGCGGGTGGATCATGAGGTCAGGAGTTCAAGACCAGCCTGGCCAACATGGTGAAACCCTGTCTCCACTAAAAATACAAAAATTACCTGGACGTGGTGGCGGGCGCCTGTAATCCCAGCTACTCGGGAGACTGAGGCAGATAATTGCTTGAACCTGGGAGGCAGAGGTTGCAATGAGCTGAGATCGCACCACTGCATTCTAGCCTGGGTGACAGAGTGAGACTCCGTCTCAAAAAAAAAAAAAAAAAAAAAGAAAGCACCTGGCCGTCTCAGAGAGAGTCAGGCTAGAGATATAAAGAATAGAAAGGAGTAGGTGGCAAATGACCATTATCTGCAGGTGATATGACATTGCACCTGAAACTAAAAAACTGTTAAAAATAAGATTCTGTAAGATTTTTTACATTATTAAAAATAATTACTGTTTATTGGACTCTTCCCTCATGCCAGGAACTTCAAAGTACTTTAAATAATATACTCCCTGTGGACTATTGTTTGATCTTTACCAAGCCCAGGAGGTGGGGACCATTTTAATTTCCATTTTACAGATGAGAAAACTGAGGCTTAGAGAAGTTTAGTAATTTGGCCACAGTTATATAGCAAGAAAATGGCAGGGCTGGCACTCAAACCCAGTCTGTCTGACGTCAAGGGCTGTGCTTAGACCATTGCTGCCTCTTTGTAGTTGTGTGACCTTGGATAAGTCAGTTCAACTCCAGGGGCCGCAGTTGCACCATCTTGAATATAGTGTGGTTGATTAGACGGTCCTGGAGAGCTGGGGTTTTGATGCCCTGACTGTGTATGGGGGCCAGGGCAGGTGGCATGTACAGGAACCAGATGTGTTTACTGTCCAGGAGAACCTCAGAGCTGGTGTTTGGGCTTAGTAGAGCCACTTCTCTCCAGCCTCAGCTGTTTGTCATCATCATGGTCAAATGTCAGCTGGGGATTATTCAAAGAGAATAATAAGGATTCCCCCATTTATTTTATTTGTTATTTTTATAAATAGCTAACTCTCAGGGTGACTCAGCTAACGGCTAGATACAAATGCCCGTGTTTAGCCTTTAGTTTCAGTTCCCTTCTGGAGTTAGGAGGTAACAATCAGGGACATTCTGCTCGACTCTCCTTCTGCCCTGGATCAGAAGGGGCCCGATGGGCAGGAGCAGAGAAGGGGCAGGTGAACCTGGAAGCCTGGAAGTGGCCATTGTGTCTCCAGAGCCTTTAGGTACCAAATGACATTTAAACCTTTCTCTTTCTTTTCTGTTGCCCCAACAGCAACCAGAAACTCAAACAAAAGCACACTGAGGCTGCCTTCTGACCAAAAGTTGTTCTCCTTTGGGGTTCTGCTGTGCTAATGGTGGCTTCTGTCTCCCTCTTCAGGTATGGAGAGAAGGGGAAAGCCATCCGGATCGAGAAGGTCATCTACACGGGGAAGGAGGGAAAGAGCTCCCGCGGCTGCCCCATTGCAAAGTGGGTGAGTGTCGAGCCCACTCACGAGCCACGGCTGTGCCTGGTTCCCCTTGCTGCGTGTAGCTGAGCGGGCAGGGGCGGGGGCCAGGTGGGTGTGTAGGAGACAGCATGCTGGCTGTCCAGGGGAGCCTTAGAGCTGGAATCTGGCTCAGGGTTAGGGTCATTTCCCCCAGCCTCAGCCGTTTGTCCTCATCTTGTTTAAATGCCAGTCCCCGGGTCTTGGGCTGGCCTTGGAACTATGGTAGTCCTCACACTCGGCTCATCCTGTCCCTGTGGCTCAGGGCCGGAGGGGTAGGAAAGAGGAAGCTGGAGATGCTGTCATGACCCGATGGTGGACCCCACTGTGGACTGTCAGACTCCTCGTCCCCTTCCATATGCCCTGGAGCTGCCAGTGCTTTTGTCTGCTGCTTGGAAGCCAGAGACAAACCTGAAGGCTGGCATGCTGAGATCCAACCTGAGGGAAGAGGTCAGGGCTCCGGGCAGCACTGTGGGCCAGTCTTGCCTCTGCCCTGCTTCTAAGCAGTTTCCTACCAGGCAGCCTAGATATCTCCACAGGGAGAACATCAGTGACTCAGACCCTAAGTCACCAAACAGAGTCCTTCTGACCTTGCCCTCCCAGTCCACAGGGAGATCTTTAAATAGCAGAGCATCTGCCTCTGCAGAACAAGTGCTGAGGAGGAGCAGCCAGGTTCCTCGGGTGCCTGCAAGCTCAGCCTCGTGCTGTGCTGGGCAGTGGGTATGGGTGGAAGACGAGGGCTCGGTCCTTGTGTTCAGCCTGTTTGTGCTCTAGAGACACATGAAAGAAAGTCGTGGAGACTGCGGTCATTGAGAGGCAGACTTGATGCTGTGGTTCAGAGGAGGAGGAATGCTCAGGCTAGGTTTCCCGAGGTGGGCGTGCCGGGGGCCATGAATACTGACTGGTCCGTTATTAGTCAGGCTGAGGAGAGGGAGGAAGCATTCCCAGTGAGGAGAATTGTGTGGGCAAAGGCAGAGGGGCTGGGTGGACAGACCCATGGCTGGCTGTGAGGGAGGTGGGTAAGATAACCCCTGTCAGTGTACGTCCATCCGTGCATGTTGTAGGAAATTCTGACATATGCTACAACATACATAGGACATATGTGCCTGTTTTTACCTGGTATACACTCTGTGCCTTTGTGTCTTTGTGTTTGGTGAAAATAAAAGGCGTCTGAACTTGAACTACCAAGTTTACTATTTTTAGCAATTTTTAGTTAGCATTGCAGAATTATGTACAACCAAAGAATCCGGAATCACTTCATGTATTCATAAGTATGAAGAAGCAGGCTGCCCCCACCGTCGTGAGAGGTGGTCATTGCAGTGAGAAGTCTGATGTGGCTCATCATGGTGGGGTGTAACCTCCCCAGAGAACCCATCAGAAAAAAGATGTCAGCCCTAGAGTGACAGCTGCCACTTTCTCCTGCTAATCCATGCAGTCATTGAGGAATTCCAAAGTCTTGGACATAAAAATGAAGATCTTGGAGCATAGGTAGAGTTGGAGACTTTTCCAGCTTCAAGACAGTTGGCCCCTTAAAGAATAGCTGGTCCTGTGGGTGGCATTAAAGAAGATGCATTTCTAGACCCCGGATACAGTGGTAAAGCAATAAGCCCTGCCCAGGGCTCATGTGGCCCCACTGAGGGCTGGGAAGAGCATGTTTGCCTAGAGAGCAGGGCCAGTTCCTGGGGCTAGGAGAGGAAGGCAGGAGGATGGAGGGGCAGGAACGTGGTCCTCAGTATGCCATTGCTCTGGGGTCTGTGGACGGATGCCCAGATCAGGGCGCGTGGGGTGCAGTGAACTGGAAGTTACATTCAAGTAGGGAATAGCTCGTGGGTGTCACCGAGCCCTGGTGGGTGAGTATAGAAGGTGCTGATAGTGTTTGCAGAGGGTGGGACTTCCCATGTCTGATGAATGAAGAGAAAAGGAGAGGAAATACCTTTTTTTTAATGGGAGGAGCAAATGGGTGGTCAATCACAGAACTATTGTAGTGGCAAGAAAATGGCAGTGCTGAGGGCTTTTTTTTTTTTTTTTTTTTTTTTCCTAGCCATCTCCTTTAGTGTGGTGGAGTTCTGGGGTTTTCTTTTGGCTACAGAGCTGCCAAATACCCTGTCTTTTGATAAGAGGGCTTGGTTTAGAGAGTTCCACCTCTTTTGGAAGTTGGAGAGGGGTTGGGTGCTCCTTCTTCCTGCCCTATGGGGAAAGTGACCCACAGATCCTTAGAAGGATGGATTATTCTTGGTGGCAGTGTAGTGTCATGAGCCCAGAGCCAGTTCTGTGGCCACAGGTGAGTACAGGCATCCAGTGCCTCCTGTGCATGTCCCTACCCTGCCTGCCTGGTCCCGTGTCCAGAGCCTGGCTTTTGTTTTCCAACCAGGATTTGTGCCTCTTTCAGCCTCTCCCTAGCCCCCAACCATACCTTCAGCTTAAAGCAGTGTGCCTCACATGTTCTACACTTGACTGGCCAGGATTTGGGGCCACAGTGAAGGCACATCATGGGTATACCCAGCAAATGTGTGTTGATAGGATGACCTAGGAAGCAGTGGGTCAGCCCAGAGAGCCCTCTGGTCATCTGTGATTTTAAGGTGGCCTGTACAAAATGTGGAAGATTCCAGGCGTGCCCTGGTTGCACTCTGAAGGCTCAGAACAACAGAGGCATGCCGAAGGCAACACCTGGTACAGCAAGATGGGCTCTGGGAAAGAACTCCAGAGATGCTGCCTGTACTGGTGTGTAAAGGTCACAGAGGTCAGAAGGCAGGTATTTGTAGGCTCATTAGGGACACAGTGAAACAGACTTAGGAGGCCACAGGTGTTAGAACCAAGCACCGTGGTGGGAGCTGTGGGAAGACAGGGTTGGGGTTCTGCTGGGGGTTGTGTTACTCTTGGTCTGGTGCTCAGGGAATTCTGCCCAGAAGCTGGATGAGCTGTTGAGGAGTCTGTGGCTGAGTTGGAGCCGTCTCTGTTGCTCTACTCAGGTATGGATGTTTTTCTGCCTCTGTCAGCCTTTGACTTGGACATTTTTGTGTGTGTTACCCTGCCAGGCTCCTTCATAGGGGTGTGGGTAGGGAACTCCTCTGCGCTGTTTTCTTAGTTTTTTTAGTGGACCCACGGGCCTGTGAGGATGGGCCACAGATAGCTGTCTGTTTGTGTCCAATGACATTGCGTGTTTGCCATTTGGGAAGCCAGAATAGCATGGCCTCAGTCACAGCCATGACTGGTTGGGTGACTTGTGTGCTCTGAACCCTCTCCCATGAGTGTGATTGGCTGTGTTCCTCCTGGCCAGGAGCGGAAGTTGACCTTAGTGCCTCGCAAACCCTAGTCACAGAGACCACACCTTATCAGTGTCCACAAATGTGTGTCAATGCCCGTGATGTACTCAGCCTGATCTGCAGGAATCCAGGCAATCACACAGGGAGTTCTACACAGTATCTGATTTAATACTGTGTTCAGGTGTTACTGATACCCAAAATACACATTTCAAAAGAATGATATAATTGATGCTTTAGTGGGGAAGCACCATTCTTGCTGGGCCTCAGAGCAGGAATTCATGGCCAGAGATGTGTTTTGTTCAGCATGCAGAGTATCCTTTCAGAGTCTGAAGGAAATTCTGGCACATGCTACAGCATGGGTAGGACATTACATTAAGTGAAATAAGCCATAAAAGGATAATTACTATATGATTCCACTTACATGAGGTACCTAGAACAGTTAAACTCAGAGGCAGAAAGTAGGTTGGGCACAATGGCTCGCGCCTGTAATCCCAGCACTTAGGGAGACCAAGCGGGCAGATCACCTGAGGTCAGGAGTTCAAGACCAACCTGGCCAGCATGGTGATACCCTATCTCTACTAAAAATACAAAAAATTAGCCAGGCATGGTGGTGCGCGCCTGTAGTCCCAGCTACTCTGGAGACAGTGGGGAGAATCGCTTGAGCCCAGGAGGCAGAGGTTTCAGTGAGCTGAGATGGCACCACTGCACTCCAGCCTGGGCCACAGAGTGAGACTCAGTCTCAAAAAAAAAAAAAAAAAGAAAAAAGAGAAACAGAGGCAGAAAGTAGAACGGTGGTTTCAGGAGAGGAGAATGGAGAGTTCCTTAATGAGCAGAGTTTGTTTTGCAAGATGAAAAAATTTTAGAGATGGGTGGTTGTGATGGTTGCACAGCAATATGAATGTACCTAATGCCACTAAACTGTGTCCTTTGAAATGATACAATGATAAATTGTATATTTTACCACAGTTAAAAAAAAATGGAGCACTCACGTTTTTGGAGAGGGATTTTATGTAAAATCTGGATTTCCATTTTTTTCTTGCAAAATTGGAAGAATTAGCTTCACTAGGCTGGAATTCCCCCGCGTGGTAGTTGATGGCAATAAGGCCTGGCTTCCCCCTGTTCGTGGGCAGATGCTTTTCACTTTGCCGCCGTCCGCACCACCCACTAGTCCTGCATCCGGCCCACCTTCTTCATTTGTATTACCTGCCTGGCTACCCCTTGTATTACCTGTCATGTCTCCCAGCATGGACCCACTCGTGACCAGGTCTGTCTGCAACCCAGCATCTCCTGACCTCCAGACCCACTCGGTGGGGGGGGTATCCTTAGAGACCACTCAGGTGCTCTAAGGCAGTGGTCCCCAACCTTTTTGGCACCGGGGACTGGTTTCGTGGAAGACCATTCAGGCATTAGATTCTCTTAAGGAGTGCACAACCTAGGTCTCTCACATTCACAGTTCGCAACAGGGTTCGTGCTCCTATAAGAATCTAATGCTGCTGCTGCTCTGACAGGAGGTGGAGCTCAAGTAAGGGATGCTCGCCTGCTGCTCACCTCCTGCTGTGCTTGCCTGCTGCTCACCTCCTGCTCACCTCCTCCTGTGCAGCCCAGTTAGTAACAGGCCACAGACCTAGTCGGTACAGGTCTGCACCCCGGGGGTCAGAGACTCCTGCTCTGAAGTACCTCAACCTCAGGGTGCTCCCAGTTAACTCGCCAGTAAACCACACCCATGCCCACACAGTCTCCTGAGCCACAAGGTGTGGAAGTCACTCAGGGTTTTTCCTCGTCCCTCAGCCTCAGGGATCCATTCTTTCTCCTGTTTCCTTACCCCCCACCGTAGTTAGGACTTTATTCATTTTGCTTGCATTATGTCAGTGGTGTTCCAGCTGGTCTCCCAATCTTGCCCTTCTCCCGATTTTCTGCCCCGTCCCCTTTCTAAAGCATGAAACTCTTTATGTAAGACCCCTGCTCACCATCCTGCGTGGAGCCCCTGCCTCAAGGCCTTGCCCCTGAGCCTGACACTCGGAGCCCTTCCCAGTCTACCCTCATCCTTCCCCTGCCCAGAGGCCCCCGCATCTTCTCTGGCCACGGAATTATCTGGCATTCTCTGGCAATTTTCAGCCACCTCCTTCCCCAGCTCCCAGGCCTCTTGGCCCTGACATCTTTTTATAAACCAGGACAGTGTTTGGGAGTGAATGAGAACCCAGACCTCAGACCTGGATCCTGAGCAGCAGAGCAGTAGATGCCCAGGACTCTCACTTAAAAAAAAAAAAAAAAAGGTAGCTTTATTGAGATATAATGCTCATACCATACAGTTCACACATTTGAAGCATACAATTCAATGGTTTTTGGTGTAGTACATTTTTAAATTGTGGTAACAGTGTATAAACAGGCTGGGTGCAGTGGCTCATGTCTGTAATCCCAGCACTTTGGAAGGCTGAGGCAGGAGGATCACATGAGCCCTAGCAGTTCAAGACCAGCCTGGGCAACATAGTGAGACCCCCTGTCTCTTAAAAATTTTTAAAAAGTTAGCTGGGCATGGTGGCATGTGTCTGTATCCTAGGTACTCAACAAGGCTGAAGTGGGAGGATCGCTTAAGCCCAGGAGTTCGAAGTTGCAGTGAGCTATGATCATGCCACTGCAATCCAGCCTGGGCAACAGAGTAAGACCCTGACTCTTTAAAAAAAAAAAAAAATGTGTGTGCAGAAATAAAATCTAACATGTTAACCATTTTTCAGTGTACAGGTTGGTGGCATTAAGTACATTCACGTTGTTGTACAAGCATCAACATAGTCTATTTCCAGAACTTTTTCAACATCCCATACTGAAACTCTGCACCCGTTAACAATAGTTCCCCATTCTCCCTTCTCCCAGGCTCTGGTAAACTCTAATCTACTTTCTGTCTCTCTGAATGGAACTGTTCTGGGTGCCTCATATCAGTGGAATCATACACTATGTGTCCTTTTGTGTCTGGCTTATTTCATTTAGCATGTTTTTGGGGTTCATCCATGTTGTAACATGGATCAGAATTTTGTTTCTCTTAACAATTTTGTTCTTATTAAGGCTGAGTAATACTTGGTTGTCTGTCTATACCATGTCGTACTTACCTGTTCATAAACCGATGGACGCTGGGGGTGCTTCCACCTTTTGACTGTTGTGAATAGTGCTGCAGTGAACGTGGGTATTCAGGGATCTGCCTGAGTCCGGCTCTCGGTCCTTTGAGTGTATTCCTAGGCATGGAATTGCTGGATCATGTGGTGATCCTATGTTTAGCTTTTGGAGGCATTGCCAGACTGTTTTCCACAGTGCCAAGCCCCTTGCATGTTAACTAAAAACACACAGGTATGCGGCATTTTCTCTGCAAATGTTTTAGGATAACATAAAAATCTGACTGTATTTTGGCTTACGGTTTTTATCTGTGTACTTTTACTCCTAAGCCTATGTAAGTCATCAGCACCTTAGATTTTGTGGTAATTATCTTTTATGTCACTCTAAATAAATAACTTTTATGTTTTTGTTCCCTAACAAAACATTTGTTCCCCAGTAATGTTCCCTGTTTGTTCCCTAATAATGGTCTCTTAGCTTGTGAGATTGCTGTCATCAGGGCATGACATCCCTAGAACCCTGCCCTTAAGACCTGCGCCCTGGGTCTGTGTGACAGAGGGAGGGGTGGCACCATGCAGAGGCGCACGGGTATCTGGCTCCTGCCCCTCACAACCTGCATCCCTGCAGGTGATCCGCAGGCACACGCTGGAGGAGAAGCTGCTCTGCCTGGTGCGGCACCGGGCAGGCCACCACTGCCAGAATGCTGTGATCGTCATCCTCATCCTGGCCTGGGAGGGCATTCCCCGTAGCCTCGGAGACACCCTCTACCAGGAGCTCACTGACACCCTTCGGAAGTATGGGAACCCCACCAGCCGGAGATGCGGCCTCAACGATGAGTATGTAGCAGGGGGTTGCAGGGCCAGGGCCCACCTGTAGGGTCCTGGGCAGCAAATACAGGAGACTGCGGGCAACCCGGGGGAAGGCTCCTAGGGGCCCTCTCTGCGGCACTGTTTGTCTTGCACAGTTAGGACTGTGGTTGAGGAAGGCATATCCACAGATCTTGCTTGAGCTGGGTTCTAGCTCTGGCTCTGGAGGGTCTGCTAATTTGACTTCACTGTTAAACCCCAGGTTGATATACTGGCACTAATGATGTTAGCGAGTGTGAAGTACATGTGCCCCACAAATAGAAGGTATCGAAGATATTTACAAAACCTGCCCTTGGCCAGGGATGATGACCCATGCCTATAATCCCAGCACTTTGGGAGGCCGAGGTGGGTGGATCACAAGGTCAGGAGTTTGAGACCAGGCTGGCCAATATGGTGAAACCCCATCTCTACTAAAAATAAAAAAATTAGTCGGGCGTGGTGGCACACGCCTGTAGTCCCAGCTACTCAGGAGGCTGAGACAGAAGAATCTCTTGAACTTGGGGGACAGAGGTTGCAGCGAGCCAAGATTGCACCACTGCCCTCCAGCCTGGGCAACAGTGAGACTCTGTCTCAAAAAAAAAAAAAAAAAAAAACAAAAAAAAAACCCTGCCCTTATTAGAGTTTTTCCCATTTTTAAAAATGAAGATATATTTATTTACAATAAGATTCATCCTCTTAGGTATATAGTTTTGACAAATGTTTACAGTCACATAGCTACCACTACCACAATCAAGATATACATCAGGGCCGGGCATGGTGGCTCATGCCTGTAGTCCCAGCACTTTGGGAGGCCAAGGCGGGTAGATCGCCTGAGGCCAGGAATTCGAGACCAACCTGGCCATCGTGGCAAAACCCCGTCTTTACTAAAAATACAAAAATTAGCCAGGCATGGTGACACATACCTGTAATCCCAGCTACTCAGGGGGCTGAGGCATGAGAATCACTTTTACCCAGGAGGCGGAGGTTGCGGTGAGCCAAGATCGTGCCATTGCATTCCAGCCTGAGCAACAGAACAGGATTCTGTCTCAAAAAAAAAAAAAAGGATATAGAACAGTTCCATCTTTCCAAGTGCCCTGTGCCCTTTATAAGCAAGTGCTCCCCTAGCCCTGGGCAGCCACCAGTCTTATTTCCTGTTCTGTAGGTTTGCCTCTGTGAGAATGTCACATAAATGGGATCATACAGGGTGTAGCTTTCTGAGTCTGGCTTCTTCCATTGAACATAGTGTTTTCAGTGTTCATCTGTGTTGACGTGTGTGTCAGTAGCTCGTCCCTTTTTATCACTGAGTCGTAATCCACTGTGTGGATCTATCACAGTTTGCTTATCCATTCCCCAATTCGGAGCACTTGAGTTGTTTCCAGATTGTATTAAGCATTAATTTTCATCTCAGTATACTTTGTTGAAAGGCCTGTTAGCATCTGGGCTATAGGAAATAGGCACGTTCAAACCCTGGGGCTCACATCATCTCCCTGTTCATGTGGTCTGTGTTGGAGCTGGTTAAGATATTAGAGTTAAGGGAAAGTATAAACCTTAATAGGTTTTTACCAGATTCTTCCCCCTTACTTCAGTAAATCCATGTGCTGCTCCCAGCAACAGACTCAGTGTTAAACCTACAGGCTCTCAGTGGTGGGGGCAGAAGAGGCTGCTTAGATCTAGCTTTCTACTCAAGGAAACTTGAGAAAAGGGTTGGGGGCAGGGAAGGATGGGTCTCAGTCACTGGGAGGCTGGTGGGTGCCAGGGCTCAGCAGGGCCACCTCTTGAGGGAGGAGGAATACTCCAGAACGAAGCGATACTGCATCTGTATCCCTGACCTGTGCTGTGTGTTGCAGCCGGACCTGCGCTTGCCAAGGCAAAGACCCCAACACCTGCGGTGCCTCCTTCTCCTTTGGTTGTTCCTGGAGCATGTACTTCAACGGCTGCAAATATGCTCGGAGCAAGACACCTCGCAAGTTCCGCCTCGCAGGGGACAATCCCAAAGAGGTGAGCAGAGCTGGGCGGGGACCCTGCCTCCCACCCTTTCTCACCTGGCGCCCTTCATAGTCCAACAGGAGGTAGGACTGGCACGCCATGACTCAGATGCGCAGGAAGTGGAACTTGTTTTTGTTTTTTTAAAAGCTCACCTTATCTTGATGTGAAATAAGGGGTGTGTGGAGGGCACCAAGTGTGAAAAATTAGACTTAGCAGTTACGGGTGCCCCCAGGCTCTTCCAATTTAAACCATCTCTTTTAGGTAAATGTTCCAGATATCGAAGATACATATTCAAATTCCTTGTCAGAATTTGGCCCTCTCAGAAGTCATTTCTCCCCCTCATCTTCCCAGGACACGTTTCTGGGTGTGAGGTTTAACGGGAAAGGTCATCTCCGGCATGTGGGCCACCCTCTGGGTCTTTGCTGTACTTCCCGAGGCATCTCCCACCCTGCCTGGCTGCCAGACAGACATCTCTGGGCTGTTGTCCGGGCCCTTGCAGTCTCCATGCTGGGGGCCTGGCCTGGTCCCTGGGCTGTGGACTAGTGTCCGCACAGTACGACCTCTAGGCACAGCACGACCGCTAGGCACAGCACCTCCTCTCTGCAGGCTCTTTACCCAGACCCCTGCCCTGCAGGGCCTCCCCCAGCCCCAAGACAACAGGGGAAGGCACCCTCAGGCTGTGGGAGCCGGAGCATCTACTCAGGCCGCCTCCCCACTGTTGTTCGTCCTCTGATGCCTGCACGGCAAAGGCCCTCCCGAGCAATGGTCTCCACTCAGCTCCAAATGCAAGGAAGTCACAAGCCTGTCCAGGCTGCCAGCCATTTCACCTCCCTCCTGCCTGGGCTCCTGAGCGGGTGGAGTGCTGGCTTCCTTTGCTAGAATACAGACAAATATCCAAACATCTGGACTCAAGTCGCAACCTTCCAAATCTCTCCAAGCTCCTAGTACCAGAAGGACTTCCCACTTCCCATGGCGCAGGGTCACCCTCTGTACACCAAAGCCCATGTCACCTTCTGTGCTCTGGCTGCCAAGCTTGGGTCCTCATAAGAAAAAAGAAGCATTTTCAAATTCAGAGCTCTTTATTTACCCCAGACCTGGCTTTTAGACTTCAAAATAGTCTAATAGACTTTCAGATAGTCTAATTTGTTATTAGATTTTTATTTATGATAAGATTCACCCTCCCCCACAAGCAGCAGATGTGGTTGCTTCAATGAATGGAGCCCTGGGGCCACCAGGACCTAAGAACTACCAGGAATGGAAAGACATTGGCTTAATTTCTTTCAAATTCTTTCCCTAGTCTACCAACCGCCACTTCCTGTGCTCTTACGACGTGCTAAGCCCCTCACAGGTTTCTCAGATGATTTCATGATCCCCCCACCCCAGTGATCTAGGCACTGTTACCCCTCACTTTACAAATGAGGCAGATAGCTTCCTCAAGGCCATGTGGCTAGTTCATGGTGAAGGCAGGATTGAAACCCAGGCCTGTGTGTCCCTAGAGCTCACTAGCCTCACTGGCCCAGGCTGGCCTGATCAAGAGTGGCTGGCAGCCCTGGCCACCCCACTGGATGTATAGCTGAGCTGTAGGTCTCCACCTTCCATTTCTCATTCTGTGTGCTTGGTTCTTTTTCTCTTTCTTCTCTTCCTGCTTGCTTCTTCATAAACCCTTTGTGCCTGTGCTCATGGTGTCCTAGGAGCCCTTCAAGCCCTGCTTGTTTTCGGAGGGCCAGACAGGCTGTGGATACCTGGAGCTTTCTGCCACATGTCACCAGGGGCTGTGGCTTCACGTAGAGCAGTGCTGTCCCGCAGTGCTTTCTGTGATGGTGGAAACATTTTCTGCTGTCCATACAGGAGCCACGTGTAGCTGCTGAGTATTTAAAATGGGACTAGTGTAACTGAGGGACTGAATTTCTTTAATTTTTATTAGAATTCAGGCCGGGCATGGTGGCTCACACCTGTAATCCTAGCACTTTCGGAGGCCAAGGCGGGTAGATCACCTGAGGTCAGGAGTTTGAGACCAGCCTGGCCAACGTGGCAAAACCCCGTCTCTACTAAAAATATAAAAGAAATTAGCCGGGTATTGTTGTGGGCACCTGTAATCCCAGCTACTTGGGAGGCTAAGGCAGGAGAATTGCTTGAACCCAGGAGATGGAGGTTGCAGTGAGCCAAGATCGTGCCACTGCACTCCAGCCTGGGTGACACGGTAAGGTTCTGTCTCAAAGAAAAAAAAATTAGTATTCATTTGTATTTCTGTAGCTACATGTGGTTTGTGAATAACACAATATAGTACGAGTCTAGCAGCTGGAGCTTTGAAGTCTGTATCCCTGGCTCCTGACAGGCTCTGGGCTGGGCTGGCCTGCACTGGCTATGGACTTTCTAGCATGGATCCTGCCTGCCTCTCTCTTCCTGTCTGTAGCCTGGGAGGAAGGATCCACAGTTGTTGCTCTTGGCTTTTTCATTCCCACTATGCTTCACCTCTGACTTAGGGTGTTCAGCACTCGAAAGCAAGAAACTGTTTGATGTGTTCTGGGCTGAACTGGGCGGGATCCTGAAGGAGCAGTAGTTTAGCCGTCAGGATGACTAGACCTTCAGGCCATGGCTTCCACAGCTTTTCCTGGGAGCCTCAGTATCCCCAGCTGTGAAGTGGACACAGCAGCACACCTTCCTGAAGGAAAGACCGGAAAGACACCGGATGACACCTCCCTCCCAGCCTCGCCCACGATGCTTCAGGAATGCCAGTCCACTTCCAGGGTGCAGGGTCTGCCAGGCGGGGCTGCTCTGGATGTGTGACTGCTCCTTTCTCTGCAGGAAGAAGTGCTCCGGAAGAGTTTCCAGGACCTGGCCACCGAAGTCGCTCCCCTGTACAAGCGGCTGGCCCCTCAGGCCTATCAGAACCAGGTAATGGGCCCCGGGCCTTTTGTTGCCCACATGTCACCGTCCACATCTCTGCTCAGGCTCTGAAGTTGGGAAGTAGGAGAGTGGGCTCTCTTGCTCTCTTATGGGAAGAGCCCAGTCCAGAAGTAAAGCAGTATGATGTAGTTCTTTGATAAAAACCCCTTTTTTATACCAGGCTACCTGCATCCCACACTGTCCCTCTTCTATCCTGGTCTTCCCCCTTCCCCTGGTAACCCATCCACCTCCTCTGGTCTGGTATCCACTGGTGAGGCCCGAGTTTCTTTCCCCTGTTACCCCTGTTGTATCTCCTAGATAAGGCAAGGGGACTTGGGATAACAAAGAAGGAAGTAATTCCTACAAGAGCCTGAAAGTAACTTTTTTGTAGCTGGGGCCTCTCAGCCAGAAAACCTCCCTCCTGCAGTCAAAGGGCAAGGTGACTATCATCCTTAACATCCCGCCTTCCGGCCGGGCGCGGTGGCTCAAGCCTGTAATCCCAGCACTTTGGGAGGCCGAGACGGGCGGATCACAAGGTCAGGAGATCGAGACCATTCTGGCTAACACGGTGAAACCCCGTCTCTACTAAAAAGTACAAAAAACTAGCCGGGCGAGGTGGCGGGCGCCTGTAGTCCCAGCTACTCGGGAGGCTGAGGCAGGAGAAGGGCGTAAACCTGGGTGGCGGAGCTTGCAGTGAGCTGAGATCCGACCAGTGCACTGCAGCCTGGGCGACAGAGCGAGACTCGGTCTTAAAAAAAAAAAAAAAAAAAAAAATCCCTCCTTCCAAGACCCGGCCTCCCCAGATGCAGAATTAGGGCCACTCACCTCAGGTCATGTGAGCACCTCTCCTTGGCCATCTACATAGGTGACCAACGAGGAAATAGCGATTGACTGCCGTCTGGGGCTGAAGGAAGGACGGCCCTTCGCAGGAGTCACGGCCTGCATGGACTTCTGTGCCCACGCCCACAAGGACCAGCATAACCTCTACAATGGGTGCACCGTGGTAAGGAAACCTGTGCCCTGTCATAGCGCCACCTGTGGGGCAACTGTGGGAGGGAGCCCACCGTGGTCTGTTCAGAAAGGTGGGCTGAGGGTAGGGAGGGACCTGGAGACAGGACCCTTAGAACTCCGAAAGGTTCCCTGCAAGATGGCCTGCCCTCGCCCACCTCCCAGAGAAAACCATCACCAGAAAACCCTTGAACAGACAAGGCTAGCTTTGTGTCTGTGTCTTAGGGGGATGCTGCAGGATGTAGCCCCTCAAGCACCTGGAGTGCCCAGTTATCTAAAGCGTGGGCCCCGGTCTCTGTGGACACTTGGATTTAAATGCAAACAAACCCTTGATTCATTCTTTAGACAAATGTGTATTGAGTACCAGCTGTGCCCAGGCACTGCCCTACATGCTGCGGGATGAAACGGACAGAGTTCCTGCCCAAGTGTGTGTGGGAATGTACTGTAGCAATGAAGGCCAAGAGGGAAAAATGAAGTAGAGTGAGGGATAAAGCAACAGGAGATGCTATCTTAGATGAGAGGCTGCTCTGAGGAGGGGACATTTGAGTTGAGATGTGAACGGCGCAAGAGAGTGAGGGAGCCACTTTCTGGGGATAGAGTGCTCCAAGCAGAGGGACCAGCATGCGTGCAGGCTCCGAGCGGGGAGCAGACTGGGTGTATGTTCAGGGAACATCAGGAAGGGAGTAACTTACTGCAAGGGGCAGGGAGACTGGGATTGGAGAGGCCGGCAGGGACCAGCTCACAGGGAACCTTGAGGGCCAGGGCAGGGTTGCAGGGTTGTGATGGAAGCTGTTGAGGGCGTCTCAGCTGGGCAGCAGTAAGATTGCATTGTAAAGTTAGATACACCCCTGCTGCTGCAGTTAGAGAATGAGGTGTGTGATGGTGGGGGCAGAATGAGGTGAACAGGAGGAAATAAGAGGAAGGAGGCAAAGGAGGAGGCTGGGGCCGCCATCCAGTCCGGAGGGGACACAGCTTGGGCAGGAGTCGGGGGAGGTGTTAATGGGACAGATTTTGGATGATGTGGAAGGGACTGCCAAGAGGATTTACAGACGGGCTGGATTGTTACGTGAGCAGGACTTGAGGAGCACTCCAAGGCTTTTTGCTTGAGCATCTGGGTGAGTGTTGGTAACATGGACCGAGATGTAGAGTAACAGGGGAAGGCTGAATTTAGGAGTAAGAAAACAAGAGTCCTGTTTCAAGATGCCTGCTAGATGTGCAGGTGGAGATGTGGAGTAGGCAGGGGGCAAGGAGGGTCTGGAGAGCACATGGTTTATAGTTAGAGCTGTGAGGCTGACGCCATCACCAGGGGAGTGCGTGCAGATGGAGAAGAGAGGAGGTTTGGACTTGGGTAGGGGCTTCCTTGAAGGGATGATGCTGGCTGTCTGCTCTGCCTTTTAGTCAGGTTCTGGGCAGACAGGGCTTCCAGGGGCTGAGGATGAGGTAAAGGCACCAGCACATTCCCCTGGAAAGAGGGCTCCCAGATTCCGGGGGTAGCTCATTCCCCCTGGGGATGGATGGACCCACCTTGGGATTTCATTTCTCCACTTGCTTTCTATCCCTGCATCCAAGACTGAGAAGCAAGAAGGGACAGCTCCTGCTGGCACGCTGTTGTGAGGATTTCTAGGTGAAACACACACAGAAAGGGCATGCCCACAGTGTTAGAGAGGCGAAGGAGCTGGGGGGCCCTGGAAAGTGGGTGAGAGCAAGAGCACTATGAGGTGATCTGGATCCCGGAGCTTCTAGAGTTTGGGGTGGAGAAAAGGAGTATTTTCTTCCAAAATGAAAAGTGTTGTTTTTTCCTAAACAATTCTTTTTTAAATTTAAAGAAGTTAAAAAGGTTGCCTGAAATCTCAGAGATAACCAGTTAACAGTTTGATGACCATCCATTCAGACACCCTAATGTGTAAGTGTGCATGTATGACTTTATGAAATTTTACCCAAACTGGGTCACATTATATATACATGCTGCTCTGTGACCTGCTTTTCTTAAGCTTTCTGTGTCAACGGACTTCATTTTCTGAGGCTGTATGTATGGCTCTGCCATCATCTATTTAACCAGTCCCCTATCAATGGACAGTAAGTGCTTTCAGACATTTCCCTTCTGTAAACCACAGGGAGAGGCCATTCTTCTCACATATTTGTGCAGTGGCGCAGTAACCTCCTTGAGATTGCATTGATGTTTACTTTTACAGGCTTGGGGCACTAATTCTCCTGCTTACTTGGCAACACTGGATTTTGTTAGTCTCTTTCATCCTTGCCTGCTGCCTGAGTGGGAAACATACGATCTTATTTTAATTTGTGTTTATTTTATTACTAGAGAGGTTGAACATTCTTTTCCTATTTCTTCTTACACATTTGAATTTCATCTTTGTGACTATCCTATTTGTGTACTTTACTTATTTTTTTAATCAGGCTACCCTTACCTTTTGATATTTTTAAAGTATCTCTTGTAGGAAATACAGCTTCTGCCACATCTCATCCTTTGGATTTTTCCTTTGGTCTGTTGTTTATAGCATTAGTCTGACTAACTGGTAGGAAGCAGGTCTGGCCAATCCAACAGAAAGTACACAGGAGGCTGGTCAGAGCAGAGGAAGTCGAAGACCCACACTAGTCTGGGAAGAAACAAGCTGGGTAGGGCATGACACCAAACTCACTTAGAATGCCTCTAAGTTAAAGGGTTAATAAAGTTAGTGCCATAAAAATATAAGGTTTCTGTTCAGTGTAATAAAGTACCATAATAACAATTGCAAGGCCAATACAAACTGGATACCTTGAGTTATCCTTGAGTTAAGATAAGCAGGTCAGGCCGGGTCCAGTGGCTCACACCTGTAATCCCAGCACTTTGGGAGGCCGAGGTGGGTGGATCACCTGAGGTCAGGAGTTTGTGACCAGCCTGGTCAACATAGTGAAACCCCATCTCTACTAAAAATACAAAAAATTAGCTGGGCATGGTGGCAGGCTCCTGTAATTCCAGCTACTTGGGAGGCTGAGACAGGAGAATCACTTGAACCCAGGAGGCAGATGTTGCAGTGAGCCGAAATCATGCCATTGCACTCCAGCCTGTGCAACAAGAGCAAAACTCTGTCTCAAAAAAAAATAGAAAGAAAGAAAAGCAGGTCAGACTGGGCACGGTGGCTCACCCCTGTAATGCCAGCACTTTGGGAGGCTGAAGTGGGAGGCTCACTTGAGCCCAGGAGTTTGAGACCAGCCTGAGGAATATGGCAAAACCTATTCTCTACAAAAAATTCCAAAAATTTGCTGGGCGTGGTTGTGCATGCCTGTAGTCCCAGCTACTGGGGAGGCTGAGATGGGAGGATCACTTGAGCCCAGGAGGTTGAGACTGCAGTGAGCCGTGATCAAACCACTGCACTGCAGCCTGGGCAATAGAGTAAGACCTTATCTCAAAAAGAAAAAAGAAGAAGAACAAAGCAGATCACAGAATAGCATGTATATGTAATGTGATCCCATTTGTAGTTTTATATAGCCATACATGCACACATACACACATACCCACATACACACATTCAGATGTCTGGGTGGTCATCTAAACACTAACAGTGGCTAATAATTCACAGAGCTCCAACTGCTACAATATTTGCAACAAGTGATAAAGAAATGATAACCTTAATATACAAAGATGACTTCATGATTTAAAAAATGACTAGTCATATATAGTAGTGGGCAAAATTCATAAAACTCACAAAAGAAGGAAGACAGTGAGAGAATTGTGTTAAAATGGGCCAAGGATTTATTTTAATCAGATATGGTAAGACATGCGAACCTGGATAATTTTCAGGAAAGAAGTTTATAGTTGGATCCTAGAAACAGGAGGCAGGTCATGCTCCGGGGCCACTCGGGGGAGCACCGGGCCAGTCGGGAGACGGAAGAGGAAGGGTGGGAGCATGGCCCAGAGTCTTTGGTGGGATTTTGCAGGAAAGAATGGGTGATGCAGGGTAGCTACACTGGGGAAGTTTAGGATTGGACAGTTTGAATACTTTGCAGGCTCTGAGCTATAGGGTGGTTCCTCATGGCCCTCTCTCTATAAGGCCAGGGAAATACTGGCTTGGTGTGTAAGTTTGATAAAGGAGATGGCTGGGGGTGTGCGCTCTGGATTTGCTGGTTCATATAGCAAAGGCACACTTGCAGGGAGCCATTTGCTATCTCTGGGAGTTAAGTAGCCCTGGGAGGGGCAGCCTCTCTGGGATCAAGACCTCAAATGCCAGAGCATCAAGAATATAGAAAATAAGAAAATACAGTCAACACAAGAGTAGAGAGTAAACTTGAATAAAAAGGCAAATCTTGTGAGAAATGTACACCAACAATGAGATCGATTTTAACAGTGAGCAAAAAGTTTTTAAAGAAATTAGTGGAAAAAATATAGGAAAGTTGAAACACATTCTGCTGGTATGAGTGAAAAACCGAATCATTTTTGAGGGTTGTCTGGCAATATGTGGCAGTTCTACTTAACATTCATTCTAAGCAATTAAGAATCTTACAAAATTTAGCTAAAAGGGTATTTCAAAAGGTATTGTTTATGGTATAAAAAATCGGAAACAAGTTGAAATATTTGATAATGAGATTAACACATTGATACAGTAGAATAATATCACACAACTCTTTAATCATATTAGGGGAGAATATTTAATGCACAGGAACATATTTATGCTATGTTAAGAAAAAAATGAAGCTATTATATGACCATAGGCATAGTATCCCCTTTAATTACCAAAAAGTAATTGTGTACTTGTGTATGTCCACAATTAGATGACCGTGGTATTTAAAGTGATTACTTCTGGGTGGTGGGATGGGAGATTTTATTTCCTTTTTGCTTGCCTAAATTTTCTACAATCAGCACATAGAGTTTGTAATAAAAGGAAACTTTTTTTTTTTTTTTTTTGAGACGGAGTTTTGCTCTTGTTGCCCAGGTTGGAGTGTAGTGGCGTGATCTCAGCTCACTGCAGCCTCCACCTCCCGGGTTCAAGCAATTCTCCTTTCTCAGCCTCCCGAGTAGCTGGGATTACAGGCGCCCGCCACCATGCCTGGCTAATTTTTGTATTTTTGGTAGAGACAGGGTTTCACCATATTGGTCAGGCTGGTTCGAACTCCTGACCTCAGGTGATCCGCCCGCCTTGGCCTCCCAAAAGGACATGTACTTTAAGAGCAAAAGGAGACTGAGTGTTTAGAACCAGGAAGATAATGGTGGACGGTCTGAGCTTCACTGGGCAACGTGGTGCTGTGGCGTCAGTGCTATGCCAGAGGGCAGAGCAAGCCTCCGGGTCCTGGCCAGGCCCCTTGTCAGGTATCTCATCTCCTCTCAGCCTTCTTAGGATCATAGGAGATAATGTGCATTGAAAGTTGATGAGTGGACTGTAAATGCTGGTAATACTGTTGCCCCATGAACCAAGATCAGTGTGCTTTCCAGAAACTCTCACAAGTAGTAGTGGCTGGTATTGGGATTGTGTGGGGAAAGACGAGGTCACATGTTTTGGGTGCTCAGACCCCTCTCTCCCAGCACTTGGTCCCCCAACCCCATGTCCTCTCTCGCCTACTGCTTGGGGCAGGTCTGCACCCTGACCAAGGAAGACAATCGCTGCGTGGGCAAGATTCCCGAGGATGAGCAGTTGCACGTTCTCCCCCTGTACAAGATGGCCAGCACGGATGAGTTTGGGAGCGAGGAGAACCAGAATGCAAAGGTTGGCAGCGGAGCCATCCAGGTGCTCACCGCCTTCCCCCGCGAGGTCCGACGCCTGCCCGAGCCTGCCAAGTCCTGCCGCCAGCGGCAGCTGGAAGCCAGAAAGGCAGCGGCCGAGAAGAAGAAGATTCAGAAGGAGAAGCTGAGCACTCCGGAGAAGATCAAGCAGGAGGCCCTGGAGCTGGCGGGCATTTCGTCGGACCCAGGTGTGTGGGGGGAGGGTGCCCGCTGGGAGTCGCATTGGTGCTGTCCTCATGGGGGCCCTGGCTCTTCCACGTACCCTCCTGCATCACACTGGAACTGGGGCTTCTGCTTATTTGTCAGTCAGAAAGGTATCTGCAGCAGCCACAGGACAGCCAGCCTGATAGGAGGCCGTGGGGACACAAGTACAGCAGGACTTGTTATCTGCATGGAACTGAGCTTGGTAGAGGGGGAGCACTGGGTTTTTTCTCTAGTTTGCATCCCTCGGAGAATCAGAGGCCCCCCTCTGTGCTCTAGTTTGCTCCCTTCTGAGATAGGTGAGTAGCAGACTTCAGGGCACGTGGGTGTGTGCCAGGGTGGCAGGGCTTATGGGCAGAGACAGTTGCTGGCAGGCATCTGAGTTCTCATTCTCCTCGCCCTGGTCCCTGCAGTGATCCTGACCGGACTGGGCAGAGAGTGGGTGGTGGTGGTTTAGTGCAAATTCTAGAGTTCTCTAGGGTGAGAAGAGGAGTCAGGGGGATACTGTGGACCCTGCATGAGCTGCTTCTCACCAGGGATTGCCTCCTCCCACCCCCAGTGGGGCTGGGGCTGGGCCTGTGCTGAGCGAGGCCCAGGGAGCATGTCCTGGTCTGGGCTGGACATGCCTTAGCACCTCACCTGCCTGTCCCAAAAGAGGAAACATCCCTGGGAAAAAGGGAGGGTCCATCCCCAGTTCCCCACCAGGGCCTCTCCAGGGTGTGGTGGTGTCTGCCCCTCTGCCATCTTGCTTTCTGTTTCCCCAGGCCTGTCTCTGAAGGGTGGATTGTCCCAGCAAGGCCTGAAGCCCTCCCTCAAGGTGGAGCCGCAGAACCACTTCAGCTCCTTCAAGTACAGCAGCAACGCAGTGGTGGAGAGCTACTCGGTGCTGGGCAACTGCCGGCCCTCTGACCCTTACAGCATGAACAGCGTGTACTCCTACCACTCCTACTATGCACAGCCCAGCCTGACCTCCGTCAATGGCTTCCACTCCAAGTATGCTCTCCCGTCTTTTGGCTACTATGGCTTTCCATCCAGCAACCCCGTCTTCCCCTCTCAGTTCCTGGGTCCTGGTGCCTGGGGGCACAGTGGCAGCAGTGGCAGTTTTGAGAAGAAGCCAGACCTCCACGCTCTGCACAACAGCCTGAGCCCGGCCTACGGTGGTGCTGAGTTTGCCGAGCTGCCCAGCCAGGCTGTTCCCACAGACGCCCACCACCCCACTCCTCACCACCAGCAGCCTGCGTACCCAGGCCCCAAGGAGTATCTACTTCCCAAGGCCCCCCCAATCCACTCAGTGTCCAGGGACCCCTCCCCCTTTGCCCAGAGCTCCAACTGCTACAACAGATCCATCAAGCAAGAGCCAGTAGACCCGCTGACCCAGGCCGAGCCTGTGCCCAGAGACGCTGGCAAGATGGGCAAGACACCTCTGCCTGAGGTGTCTCAGAATGGAGGACCCAGTCACCTTTGGGGACAGTACTCAGGAGGCCCAAGCATGTCCCCCAAGAGGACTAACAGTGTGGGTGGCAGCTGGGGTGTGTTCTCGTCTGGGGAGAGTCCTGCCCTCATCCCTGACAAGCTCAGTTCCTTTGGAGCCAGCTGCCTGGCCCCTTCCCACTTCACAGATGGCCAGTGGGGGCTGTTCCCCGGCAAGGGGCAGCAGGCGGCTTCCCACTCTGGAGGACGGCTGCGAGGCAAACCGTGGAGCCCCTGCAAGTTTGGGAACAGCACCTCCACCTTGACTGGGCCCAGCCTGACTGAGAAGCCGTGGGGGCTGGGGGCAGGGGATTTCAACTCGGCCCTGAAAGGTGGTCCTGGGTTCCAAGACAAGCTGTGGAACCCCATGAAAGGAGAGGAGGGCAGGATTCCAGCCGCAGGGGCCAGCCAGCTGGACAAGGCCTGGCAGTCCTTTGGTCTGCCCCTGGGATCCAGCGAGAAGCTGTTTGGGGCCCTGAAGTCGGAGGAGAAGCTGTGGGACCCTTTCAGCCTGGAGGAGGGGCCGGCCGAGGAGCCCCCCAGCAAGGGAGCAGTGAAGGAGGAGAAGGGTGGTGGTGGTGCGGAGGAGGAAGAGGAGGAGCTGTGGTCGGACAGTGAACACAACTTCCTGGACGAGAACATCGGCGGCGTGGCCGTGGCCCCAGCCCACGGCTCCATCCTCATCGAGTGTGCCCGGCGGGAGCTGCATGCCACTACGCCGCTTAAGAAGCCCAACCGCTGCCACCCCACCCGCATCTCGCTGGTCTTCTACCAGCACAAGAACCTCAACCAGCCCAACCACGGGCTGGCCCTCTGGGAAGCCAAGATGAAGCAGCTGGCGGAGAGGGCACGGGCACGGCAGGAGGAGGCCGCCCGGCTGGGTCTGGGCCAGCAGGAGGCCAAGCTCTACGGGAAGAAGCGCAAGTGGGGGGGCGCCATGGTTGCTGAGCCCCAGCAGAAGGAGAAGAAGGGGGTTGTCCCCACCCGGCAGGCACTGGCTGTGCCCACAGACTCGGCGGTCACCGTGTCCTCCTATGCCTACACGAAGGTCACTGGCCCCTACAGCCGCTGGATCTAGGTGCCAGGGAGCCAGCGTACCTCAGCGTCGGGCCCGGCCCGAGCTGTCTCTGTGGTGCTTTTGCCCTCATACCTGGGGGCGGGTTGGGGGTGCAGAAGTCTTTTTATCTCTATATACATATATAGATGCGCATATCATATATATGTATTTATGGTCCAAACCTCAGAACTGACCCGCCCCTCCCTTACCCCCACTTCCCCAGCACTTTGAAGAAGAAACTACGGCTGTCGGGTGATTTTTCCGTGATCTTAATATTTATATCTCCAAGTTGTTTCCCCCCCCCTTGTTTGGGGGGCTTTTATTTTCTCTTTGTTTTTAAAACTCTATCCTTGTATATCACAATAATGGAAAGAAAGTTTATAGTGTCCTTTCACAAAGGAGTAGTTTTAAATTCCATTTAAAATGTGTATTTATTGGATTTTTTAAAAGCGACAATAGTAATGGTAAAGGATGGGCAGGAAAGGCCAGTAGTGCTCCCCCACCCAGTCTCGCTGGGTCCGGCGAGCCAAGCCCCTCGGGCACTGGCGAGGTCCTCAGCCATCTGCCCCTCGAGAGCCAATCGCGGACGGTAGCCACCCAGTTCATCCCTCCCGACACATACCCTTTCCCTTTGGGGAAGGGAGCCTCAGGACAGCCTCTGTCCTCTCTGATAGGATGGGAGAGTCTGCAGAAAACCATCTGGGGTCCTTTTTCCAGTCCCCAGCTTGGAGTCGAGGGGCAGATGCACCCCAGGCCAGCCCTGCGGGATGCTGGCATAGCTTTCCCCAGAAACCAGGTTGGAAGTAGATGGCTTCAAGCTTGCTAGTCTCCACACTGAATCCTCTGTCCGTTATTTATGGAGTCACACGATGTTATGGTTCACTAGGCAGCACCTCACGCTGGAGCTGGAGTGCGAGGTTCTTAGGGGCTGCGCCCACCACGTTGCCAAGCCAATGCATGCTGAGCTGAAGGAATTTGTCTTAGTGGCAGGTTTTTTTTTAAAAATGCCCCCAAAGTCTATGCTGATATCGAAAAAGGGCTACTGTATCTTTAAAAACAGGAAGTTGAACCCAAGCTGTGAAAAGCCAGTGGTGCTCTGTGCATGGTGCTGTGCGGAGCCTGGTGCTGTAGTGTTGTGCTGGGACTTTCTTGACTCTTGGGCAGGTCACATCCTACAGGAGCTCAGCAGACCAGTGTAACAACAGTTAATGCATCTATCCTGATCCCTGAATTTCCACATTGGACAATGGTGCATGCCTCACACCTGAGCCTGCTTCTTCCATGCTATCATCGGGTTCGGGGGCCTACACTTAACAATTTTAAAGTGCAAGAGTCAAACATTTTCAACAGGTTGCTATGATTTTCCTCCCTAATTGGTGCCATTTCTCCATTTGATCATTTTCTTTTTTCCTTTCTTCCCCTCTTCATCCACCTTAACAGACCTGTTCTGAAATTCTGGTGCATTCATTCGGTTCTTTGAAATGAGAATGTGGTGCTTAATTTTTGTGACGTTGTTGAGAGAGGTTGGGCCTGATGGGAGCAACACTCACGGTCACCACGTCAAACTTTGTTGGAGTGTTGGTTTTTCTTGTGATGTTAGCAGAAATGATCTCATGCTACCCATGTGGATGTGTGTGTGGTGAATGGGGGGCTTCATCAGGACACACAGAGGGGAATGTGGCCACACGGTGGATGACCACCAAGCCCTGAGATGAACAGGTGTTTACTGAGCAGTTGTATTCAGATATGGGTCTTCATGAATCATGTTTAACAATCAGATGACCGCTATAGGCAAGTTCCTGAGCTTCCGGGTGCCTTGAGTAAGAGCTGAGAACCGGCCTGCTGGGTGTTTACTGTATCTGTTTGGAGGCACTGGCGGAGGGTCGTTGTAAGATGTCCTGAGCATTTATGTGGTCTGGTTTTAACTGTAAATAGTGAAAGATTTTTTAAGCACTTTTGCCTAGATTTAAACAGCAACTTGAAAAAAAAAGTATGTTTTAACATGTAATTGTGGGAGAAATTGTAAATAGTAGCTGAATATTTAACGTGCTTTGTCTATCCTCCACTTTTACCATATTCTGTAAAGTTGCATTTATTTTACAGGACAAAAAATGAAATATTATTGCTTTTGAAATAAATACCCAAGAGCTTATCAGGACTTAGAATTATTCAGAACTCAGATTTATAGGAAAACCTCTGACCTTCAGTTTGACAAGCTAAAGGAAGCAGAGTCTTTAATGAGCATGCTAATTTTCTAGTTTTGAGGAAAAATTGGGTCCTTTAAATGCTATTTTGCTTATCGCATCAGTACTTTTATGCAGGTCTCATTTGACTCCGTGCTTAGGTAGATGCGGGGGTGCCTTGAAAACTTCATTTTAAATGATCTTAAGCAAGAAATACAATATTTTACGAAACATTTGGAGAATGTGACCGTCTGTATGACCCGTGGAAGCCCCAGGTTGGCTGTTGGTTTGGAAGGTCCTGAGTGTAACCCAGGTGATTCTGATACTTGGCATGTGTGAATCTTCCTGATGTATGTTCAATAAACTCTTCCCCTCATCACCCTTTGGTAGGAAAGCCATTAGATGAAAGGAGAAACCAATACAAGCTAAAAGCATGCGATGTCTGTCCCCCAGCCCAAACAGCCTTGGTTCATCAGTTTCTACAGTAGGAAATAGGCTGCTGAGAGGTGAGTCAAGAGGCAGTCTCCATTGGATGTCCCCACTCCCCTCAGAATGGCGTTTCCAGAGTTAGGCGGTGCAGTTGCCGTGCTCAAGCCCATGCTGATTTGTACACTACATGTCTAACCTACCTCAAATCTCAGTCATTAAAATTAGCATGCTTTAGACATATATTTAAAAAGTAACTATGCACAGCTCTTTATCCCCCCCTTGCTGCTGAAGGTTTCTTAAAGAGAAAAATCAAATTTTTATTTTTTACTGGCACTATCATTTTTTAAGTCCTAAAGATGATTAACAGACATTTTTATCATGAGAAGAAAAATAAAGCCATTGCAACTAAAGAACCTAACAGCATGACCAAGTTCGAAGAGTCATATTATAGCAACGGAAACCGATGGCGTCTTAGTCATCTCCCCAGTGTGCCCTGTCCACGGACACCATCCATGTGCAGTGCAAACATTTGGTTCCTTTTTCTGCTCTGTTTTGTTTTCCCTGCCTGTTGCGTGCAAGGGAAGTGCTTGTAAAGTTCTGTGCTACGAGATTTTTAAAATAAAAATCGCTTCGCAGCAGGTTCTCACAAAATAACTGGTGCTAGCTCAAGAAATCTCATCATCTGACCATCAGAAATCTTGACTAAAGGCGTTGCATGGATTTGGGGTTTTTTGGTTTTTGGTTTTGGGTCTGGTTTTTAGCAGGGCCAATGTTTCCCACGCCCCGGCTTCATGGGTACTGCTTTGCCTTCTCACCCAGGTGACGATGGTGTGCGTGGAAAGAGATGATACCCCACCACCCCCTCTTGGTCCTTCCACCAGCCTCTTTTGGAAACAGTAGTTTGGAGAGCAAGGGATTTTTAAAGCGCTAAAGGAAAGAAGTAGCAGAGTTTAACTGCTTTGTACCACACAGCAGTAGATGTGCAAGGATGGTTGACAATGAGTCGATGATAGCCTAATTTCATTGAGAGAAACCCAGCCAGACTTGCTTCTAGAGGTTTAATCACCATGAGATCTCAAACCAAGGCAAAGCTGGTGGAAAACTGATATCCCTGACGTGCCTCAACCAGTATCTCTTTCCTTTTGTTACTGAAGTGTGTTTTGTGGACTAGGAAGCATTTTTATGAATTGAAATAGTCTAAATAAAATGGTGCTATGGTGTTTTAATGTGACTGTCCCTGATCCTGTCTTGCTGAGGTGCTATCAACGTTCTGAAACCACAACCAACCAAAAACAAGGTGGGCTCCCGTCTCTTGGCTTTTTTTCCCCCTCCCCTCTTTGGTGCTGTCTTAGACCCGTTTACCGTGCTATAATCTGCTCTAAGCAGTGTTGTGTTGTGTTGTATTATTCTTCCCTTGGTGGCCAAACAAAGCAAGTCGAGAAGGCAGCTATCTCCCTTTCTGTGATCGGGAGTGGGCCTGCCTGGCTTGGCAGGTGCTTTGGTTCCACACCTGTCTTCTCAGGCTTGATGTGAAAGAAAGGGCAAAAGGTTTTTTTAGTTTGTTTTTGTTTTTGAGGAAGGGGAGTTGGGTACTCCTGCCTCTCCTAGCATGATAGGCATTCTCATAGCCGGGGACACAGATTTTCTCCTGCAGCCCAGGGTGCTAAGCAGACATCTCTGGGAGTCCCAAGGGCACACCAAGAGAGACCAGATGGATCTCCTTCCTCCCCTGGCACTGGCCGGGACCATGGTGGGCAGGGGCTTCATTCTCCGACCCAGCGTTGCTTCTGCCTCTCATTGGTAACCCCTTATGTTCAGACTAAAGGAAGGAGCTTTCTTTGCTCACTCGATGCCACTGAGGCTGCTTTTTAGTTGGTGCTAACCTAAATTTCTTCTTGGGTCCACAGAAGTTGATGTTTTAAAAACTCAACAGGAAGCTCCATTTTGTGTCATCCACTGTCAAAATAATTTTTTTAAATACCTCAAAAACAGGACATCATGACAACTTCAGTAAAGTAGATTCCATGAGGGTCTGATAGCTGCAGGTTGTCCGTCTGATGACGTACTTGACCTTGAAAAATCTGGGGTCATTTTTTTTTCATTCTTCGGCAGTTAAGATAGCGGAACGCCGAAAGGAAGGAGCGTAGTTGGCTGTATTTCATGTTTAAGTTTTGCTTTTGAATAAAATGTGAATTTCCTATGCCCATCTCATTGAGCTTTCTCAGTCATTGTTGCTGTCATTTGAAATGACTCCCTCAAAACCTAGTTTTATTAGCCAGCTGCCTCTGCTGTAGTATATGGTCAACTTCAACATACCCTGGACCAAAACATTTTTGAGGTGCATACCCCCAGCATGAGTTATACAGTCCCACATCCAGGTGCACGGAGTGCGAGTGCACTCCGCGAGTGCGGGGGGAGGGGCGGCCCCCTCTGGTGCTCCCAGCCCTTCCTCCTGCAGAGCTGCGGGCAAGAGCAGAGCAATAGGATTCTCCCCTGAGCAGAGACCGCAGCACAGAAATGCAAGGTCTAAAGTTGCTTTTTGCCTAAGAATCAGCGAGTGATTTGGCCTACTTCCTCATTGGCTTCTATTCTGATATCAGGGATGCTTTTTGTAGTGGTATTGTTTGCTCCCTCTTCGCGTTTTGACTACCCGTCATTCAGGGGTAACTCATCACTCTTCACACGGGGATTTAAATTAAGAAACTAATTGGCTCATTTGAACATCCCAAATTTTCTTGGTTTCAATACCCTTTTTTTTCTTTTGAGGGGAAAAGAGGGGAGAAAAACAGGAGTGATGTCATTTCTTTTTCATGTATTCCAATTAAAGAAACAAGGGCAGGTCGTATAATGGCATATTAATACATTAGACGTAATCTAGAACCCCTGTAGCTTTTTGATGTGTTTTATTTCTTATCTCTTTGAATTCCTGTTTGGTTACTTGGCTTCCAATGGAGGTGAACTTAACAACCATACTTGAATATTCCGTCTTGACTTTGTAAACTGTGGCTACTTGAAATGAAGTTTATCTGGGGTTGATGGATGAATGGTAGATTTTTGCAATGTCTCAAGGCAATAGGATGTGTATTAAACTGTAGATATTCTTAGTACAGTAAATTTATGCTGATAATTTTATTTTGTATAATTTTTACCTTTTTGTTAATATTTTTTCCTTCCACTTTATTGGTTTGCCTCCTGAGCTACCCCTCCTTTACCCTCCCTTCTCCCTCAGTGTTTCAGTAAATTTAATTTAGGGTGCCTAGAAATTGCAAGTATGTATCCTTTTTGATTTGTATTTTATTATAATTTACACAAACAACTGGGTTTGTGAACTGTATTACTCCTGGTATCTTTAAAATATTGTGGGTGTTTTAATAAATTTTATATTTATTTTTTGCACTCAAATTCAGTGTGGGTTCTTTTTTTCCCCTCCTTGAACCAGGACCAGAATGTGTTGTCAGGTACCCTGTAACCTCACCCTTCCACCTTATGTTGTAGATGCACAAATGAAGCCCTCACAAATAGCAGTGGCGGAACCTGACCTTGTCCATTCTGCCACCTGGATAAAGGAATGTTCAAAGGCTATCAGCTGTGAAAATGGGATCTAAAGGGGGGAAAGTGGAGATGGCCTTTTTCTCATCTATGTTTCTCTTTTTGTTTTCTTTCCCTTTTATGTTTTTTGTCCTTTTTTGTTTGTTTTCTTTCCACTGGGAGATACTCCCCTCCTACTAAAATTAACTTCTGATGTTAGGTTTGCTAAAGGATCACCGAATGCTGCTTGGTTGGGATGGCTTGAACAACAAGTCTAGTAGGGAGTGGCTAATACGGAACTGGAGATTCTGCTGACCAGAGGCAGAGGTTTCCCGTAAGATCCCATGCCTGGAGCTACCTTCTTTAATTCAGATTGCCAATTCTGGAGGTGGCTGTTCTTGAAAAGGGAATAGGAATTGAGGAAGGAGAAGAGAGAATAGTGGATCTGCTCACTCTTCCTCCTTCCTTCTGCGTGAAACATCTGACTGAAGTTGATCCAGTGTCTTTGAGGGACAACCAGCCCAGCTGTTGATAAGGACTTCGGCAATATCCCAACATCCCAAGTCACTCTAGATGGGAAAGTTCATCTCTGAGGGCATCTGAGTGAAAACACCATGATCATAATGAGTGCCAGGTGATCGGCTTGGAGGTTTTTATCTCCATTTTACTTTGCTTGCAAAGGAACCCACTGGAAATGCCTTGGCACACCTGGCTATCCAGGGATCCTCAAACATGTTTATATGTTTTACAAAAGTGGGGTCACACTGTGTTTTGTAACCTGCTTCCCTCCTTGAGTTGGAAGAGACCTAGATCTCTCCCCTTCCTGAGCGCCTGTCATGATGGCGCCATCTGCAGAGCCTGAAGGGAGGGCCAGGACATTCCTCCTTCAGCTGGGGCTGGTTTCACTATTGGTTAGCTATAAATATGCTGCCATCTCTTCTTACAATTTCCATGTTAAATATAGAAAATTAGAAGACAGAAGTTCTTAAAAGTTATCTGAAATCCCACCACAAGAGAACCACATATTGGTTGCAAACATTTTCTGAGTGTGTAAATGCGACCCATATGTATTTTTTCAAATGGAATACAATAATACAATGTTGTAATCTTTTTGCACTTAAACTATCTTTATCAGTATGCAGAATAGCATCTTTTTAAATAGTTGCCTAGCATTTTTTTTAGTATTAATGTAGAAGCATTTAATCATCAAACTCTTTAACATCCCAACTTGTTGCAATCATAAATTGAACTAATCTAAATGTACCTGCATGTAAATCCCACTCAGTCTATTTGTTTCTATGCTAAGAAGCATTGCAGTAAATTCCCCTCTGCCACATGACTATTCTTAATTCCATGAACCTTCTTGTAACAGGTCCAGGCCCCGTCCACCACTACTCCCCACTGCGCCCCCGTCTGTTCACACCTAGAGCATCATTATTCATATTGGGATCTCTAGAAATGAGCAATTTGTTCCAGATGGGATCCGGCTCATGCAAGCCAAGCACAAAGACACCAAGGAGCCCCACGATCTGGACATGCTATTTTTATAAATGCACACCAAGGTTTATTAGTTTTTTAAGCAGCTGAGTTTTACTGAGAGCTTGTGGCTTGGAAAGAACATGGCTCCCTCACTTCCCAATTGTGTGATTTGATGAGCCATTTCATCTTCCTGTGTCATTTTGTCAATAAAACAGGCTGATGATACCGCATAAGGTTGATATAAGGATAAAAAATTTGCTACATAAGTGAAAGTGCCAGGCATTCGGGACACAGCAGTAATAAGAGCTATCATTATTACTCTTGACATATGCAAAGCTTTAGGTCACTAAGGAGTCCAAGACTAGTCTTGGACCACATAGTGTCCTCTTTTGTGAACTTCTGCCAAATCAGGTCCACTAACTCCAGTCTTCATGCAATTTTTTTTTTTTAATGCTTCACACAGCAGTTGAAGTGTAGCCATCTTAAATGAACTGTTTAACCCACTCTTCCTATTTTGAATCTTAATTTTGTCAAAGTATTGGTTTACCCAACCCAGCTACACAACTTAGTCAGCAACTTTGTTGTGTGTTCTCATGCTCTTGTAAGCTTTTTTTTTTTTTTTTTTTTTTTTTGAGACTGAGTCTGGCTCTGTCGCCCAGGCTGGAGTGCAGTGGCCGGATCTCAGCTCACTGCAAGCTCCGCCTCCCGGGTTTACGCCATTCTCCTGCCTCAGCCTCCGGAGTAGCTGGGACCACAGGCACCCGCCACCTCGCCCGGCTAGTTTTTTGTATTTTTTAGTAGAGACGGGGTTTCACCGTGTTAGCCGGGATGGTCTCGATCTCCTGACCTTGTGATCCGCCCGTCTCAGCCTCCCAAAGTGCTGGGATTACAGGCTTGAGCCACCGCGCCCGGCTCTTGTAAGCTTCTTAAGCTTGGAGAACTCTTAGTCATCTTTGTCTCCCATTGCACTCTGAAAATAATAGGCATTCAACATCCCATGTCCATGGGATGGTGCATCCATACATACCTCATGTCCATGCAGGGGGACATGAAGCCCTGAAGACACGTTCAACACACATAATCCAGTGCATGTTCTTGTCAGAGCCATGAAAACACAAGACGTGAAAGACAAAGCTTTGTTAAATTCTAGATACCCCCAGCGTCTCATCCCCACTCCAGAGGTCTTAGCAGAGGTCTGCTTTCCTCTACTGAGAAGCCCAATCCCAGGTCCACAGAACCTGCCCAGTTTCCCTCACTACACTTCAAACCATCTTCCTGTATGTTTGTTCTCTTTACCACACACACACCCCTGCTGCTCGGTACTCCCGACTCTCACTCTCCATGTACACCCTGTGCTGCTCCTGTGGAACATGCTTCATCCATTAACCCTTTCCTGTGGCTTCTCCCCATCACGTGCTCTCAGGTTCACCCCAGCCTGACCCTGCTCTGCCTTATACACCTTTCCCACTCCTTCCTGTCACCACCACATATCTGCAGGTGTAGACAACCTCCTAGCTTCAAGGTCCATACCACTCACTTACCTGTACCTTTATTTCTCCAAAAACAGTCAGCTTCTAAGCCAGGGATCCTTGTCCTCACTGACCTCTGTGAAGCCTTAGAAACCCTCTGCTCCCAGACTGCATAGCCAGGAACATTCCATTGTCCCAGGACCCTGCCCCCTTTCATGAGCCCCTTTGTGACCTCCTGTCCTTTAAACACAAATGCCCCCAAAAGAATTGACCCAGTCTTCTCCACAGACTATCAGCTTTCCTTCAAAGGACTTGTTCAGCCACCAGGCCTCAACTATGACCCTAATGCCAATGATTTCCAAAGCCATGTCTAGCCCTGACCTCCCTCATGAGTTTGGGCTGCTGGATAGCTCTGGGTGGCTCTTTGGTAAGGCCAAAGTCTTAACTAAAACTGACCTCTCAACTCTCCACCAAATTTCCCATTATTCTCCCAATCATATCCTGACACCTGCCAAGTCTAGATTCTACATCCTCAGCATTCTCAATTCTGCTTCTCTTTGCTACTTTTATTAGCAACCCACATTGTACAGTCGTACAGGCTGTGCACTACACAACTCTGGGGAACACCATTCATACAGACTATCATGTGTAAGCCTTAATTACAGATAAGGACTCCTTCCTGCTATGGACAGAGGCATATTGGATGAGGACCACAGTATAGCCCTCTAAAGCTGGGGACCCAGGGCAGAGGCCCCTCATGTCTTGGTCTAAATGTAAGACTCTTCAGAAAGGTTGAATGGCTTGCTCAAGACCATCCAGCTAGGAAATGGCAGAGCCCAAAATCAACCCAGGTTGTATTTGGTGCCAAAGTCTGTGCCCTATCCAAATATACCCCCGTTTCTTCTGTACCTTAAGACCCACAAATCCAAGGGACATTGTCCTCACTGGTGGGAATCTACCTACAAGTAAAGCTTAGGGCATGACCTGAGTCTGTGGGTCTGTGGGCACAAGAGGGACAAGTGCAACAAAGTGGCTCTACAGGAAGACTTTAGGCTCTTTAGAGCATCTTCAACATGTATTGTTATTTGAAAGACTTGAATTCTAGCCCCCATTTGATTGCCCTGCCCAGCTTACCAAAGCCAATCTCCTTACTCAGATAATCTTTCTAAAAACCAAATCAGATGATACTATTTCCCTGTAATACTTCTCAATACTCCCCGTTTGATACAGCTCTCAGGATAAGACACAACATTTTAACTTTGTCCCAGGGCCCCACAGGACTTGGCCCCAGTTTGCATCTTTAGTACCACTGCAGGCCACTTGGTGTCTTTTATCTGAGTATCTCCTTGGTGCACCTCCCCATGTGGCCTCTCAAATATGAAGGGCCTTCTGATGGTAATGCCAGTAATACCACCAATAACCCACTCCTTTATTTACTTATTTACTTGCTTTTAAAGTATCTGTAAGAAACTAACTCCTTTTGAAATCCATTAAAACATTTACATAAGGCCAGGCGCGGTGGCTCACGCCTGTAATCCCAGCACTTTGGAAGGCCAAGGCGGGTGGATCATGAGGTCAGGAGATTGATACCATCCTGCCTAACACGGTGAAACCCCATCTCTACTAAAAATACAAAAAAAAAATTAGCCGGGCATGGTGGCGGGCACCTGTAGTCCCAGCTACTCGGGAGGCTGAGGCAGGAGAATGGCATGAACCCAAGAGGTGGAGGTTGCAGTGAGCTGAGATCGCGCCACTGCACTCCAGCCTGGGTGACAGAGTGAGACTCCATCTCAAAAAAAAAAAAAAAAAAAAAAATTACATAAACTATAAAACTACTCCCAATAAAGAAAATTATCAGTAAGAGCCAAGACATCAGCAAAATTATACTCAAGGAAGTAAAAAATAAACAGGAAACCATGTTAACCAAGTTATCTAAAGCCAAATAAAAAGTTTTACTACATAAAAAACAATATGCAGATCTAAGGGTATAAAATTTTTAAAAATTATATGAAAAAACAAATATTAAGAACTCAAAGACTAGCAATGAGTGCTTTGCAAGAAATACCAGAGATTAGACAGTGACTACAATCTACTTTCAAAAAGATTAAAAATACCCACAGCAGGCTGGGCGCAGTGGCTGACACCTATAATTCCAGCACTTTGGGAGGCTGAGGCAGGTGGATCACGAGGTCAGAAGTTCAAGACCAGCCTGGCCAACATGGTGAAACCCCCATCTCTACTAAAAATACAAAAATTAGCTAGGGGTCGTGGCATGTTCCTGTAATCCCAGCTACTCGGGAGGCTGAGGCAGAATTGCTTGAACCAGGACCCAAGAGGCAGAGGTTGCAGTGAGTGCAAATCATGCCACTGCACTCCAGCCTGGGCTACAGAGCAAGACTCTATCTCAAAAAAAAAAAAAAAAAAGTTACCCATAGCTAACATCTTACTGAATGGGGAAAAGCTGAAAGCTTTTCTTCTAAGAGCTGGAACAAGACAAGAATGTCTACTCTCATTATTCTTATTCAACATAGTACTAGAAGTCCTACACAGAGCAATTAGGCAAGAACTTGAAATAAAAGGCATCCAAATGGAAAAGGAGGAAGTCAAATTGTCCCTGTTTGTAGATGACAGGATCATATATATAGAAAAACTTACTCTACCACAGAACTCTTAAAACTGATCAATTCAGTAAAGTTGCAGGATAAAAAAATTAACATATAAAAATCAGTAGTACTTCCATACATGTACAACAAACTTAGCTGAAAAAGAAATCAAGAAGACAATCCCATTTACAGTAGCTGTCAAAAAATAAAATAAAATAAAATAAAATAAAATAAAATAAAATAAAATAAAATAAAATAAAATAAAATAAAATACCTAGGAATAAATTTAACCAAGGAGGTGAAAGATGTCTACAAGGAAAACTACAAAACACTGATGAAAGATATTGAAGAGGATACAAACAAATGGAAAGACATCCCATGCTCACGGATTTGCAAAAATTCATATTATTAACATAACAATACTACCCAAAGCAAGCTACAGATTTAATGCAATCCCTATCAAAATACAAATGACATTCTTCACAGAAATAGAAAAAAAAATCCTAAAATTTGTATGAAACCAGAAAAGACCCCAAATAGCCAAAGCAATCCTGAGCAAAAAGAACAAATCTGGAGGTATCACACTATCAGGCCTCAAAATATACTACAAAGTTGTAATAACCAAAACAGCATGGTACTGGCATAAAAACAGACACAAAGACTAATGGAACAGAATAGAGAACCCAGAAACTAATCCACATACTTACAGCCAACTGATTGTTGGTAAAGGTGCCAAGAATACTCATTGGGGAAATGACCATCTTTTGAACAAATGGTGCTGGCTTATAAGTGGGAGCTAAGTTATGAGGACAGAAAGGCATAAAAGTGATATAATGGACCTTGGGGACTCGGGGGGAGAGCTGGAAGGAGGGTAAGGGATAAAATACTACATACTGGGTACAGTGTACACAGCTTGGGTGATGGGTGCACTAAAATCTCAGAAATCAAAACTAAAGAACTTATCCATGTAACCAAAAACCACCTGTATGCCAAAAGTTATTGAAATAATGTGAATACACTTAGTGCCATTGAATTGTACACTTAAAATATTAAATGTTATGTTCTGTATATTTTACCATGATAAAATTAAATCTCTTAAAACCTTTTTTTTTTTTTTGAGATGGAGTCTCGTTCTGTCGCCCAGGCTGGAGTGCAGTGGCTGGATCTCAGCTCACTGCAAGCTCCGCCTCCCAGGTTTACGCCATTCTCTTGCCTCAGCCTCCCAAATAGCTGGGACTACATGCGCCCGCCAACTCACCCGGCTAGTTTTGTGTATTTTTTAGTAGAGACGGGGTTTCACCGTGTTAGCCAGGATGGTCTTGATCTCCTGACCTCGTGATCCACCCGCTTTGGCCTCCCAAAGTGCTGGGATTACAGGCTTGAGCCACCACGCCCGGCCAAATCTCTTAAAACTTAAAACAAAAAAACAGGCTAGGCATGGCAGCTCATGCCTGTAATCCCAGCACTTTGGAAGGCCGAGGCAGGGAGATCACTTAAGGTCAGGAGTTCAAGACCAGCATGGCCAATATGGTGAAACCCCATTTCCACTGAAAATACAAAAAACTGGCCAGGTGTGGTGGCAGGCGCCTGTAATCCCAACTACTCAGGAGGCTGAGGCAGGAAAATTGCTTGAACCCAGGAGGTGGAGATTGCAGTGAGCCAAGATCGAAAAAAAAAATGACGCTGGGAAACCTAGATATCTATAGGCAAAGAATAAAACTAGAACCCCATTTCTCACCCTATACAAAAAATCAACTCAAAATGGACCAAAGACCTAAATGTAAGACCCCAAACAATAAAACTACTAGAAGAAAACACAGGGGAAATGCTTCAGGACACTGGTCTAGGAAAATATTTTATGAATAAGACCTCAAAAGCACAGGCGATAAAAAGCAAAACTACACAAATGAGATTATATCATACTAAAAGCTTCTGCACAGTAAAGTTGAAACAATCAGCAAAGTAAAAAGGCAATCTACAGAATGGGAGAAAGGATTTGCAAACTGCTCATTCAATAGGGAACTAATATCCAGAATATACAAGGAACTCAAACATCTCAATAGCAAAAAAACGAAGCAACGCTATTTAAAAATGGAAAAATGATTATCCTAAGTGAAGTTACTCAAGAACAGGAAACCAAATACTACATGTTCTCACTTATAAGCAGGAGCTAAGCCATGGGATAAAAAGGAATATAGAGGGATATAACGGACATTAGAGACCAAGAAGAGGGGAGGATGGGAGAGGATGAGGAATGAAAAATTACCTGTTGGGGACAAGGTAGACTATCTGGGTGAACAGGTACACCAGAAGCCCAGACTTCACCACTGTATGATTCATCCATGTAACCAAAAACCACTGTACCCCTAAAACTGTTGAAATATTAAAATTTTTGTTAATTTGGATAGAGTTAAAAAAAGAGAGGCCTAGTTCAGAGAAAAATTTAATGGCCAGGCACGGTGGCTCAAGCCTGTAATCCCAGCACTTTGGGTGGCCGAGATGGGCGGATCATGAGGTCAGGAGATCAAGACCATCCTGGCTAATACGGTGAAACCCCGTCTCTACTAAAAAATACACAAAACTAGCCGGGTGAGGTGGCGGGCTCCTGTAGTCCCAGCTACTCGGGAGGCTGAGGCAGGAGAATGGCGTAAACCCGGGAGGCGGAGCTTGCAGTGAGCTGAGATCACATCACTGCACTCCAGCCTGGGTGACAGAGAGTCCGTCTCAAAAAAAAAAAAAAAAAAAAAAATTAATGTTGAAGATGATTCAATGGAATATGCTAAAGGTGCAATTTCTTCTATAAATTAAAAAATAAATAGATAAGCAAACAAAAATAAAAATTAAAAAATGGGCAAATGAGCCAGGTGCAGTGGCTCACACCTATAATCTCAGCATTTTGGGAGGTTGAGGTGGGTAGATTGCTTCATCCCAGGAGTTCAAGACCAGCCTGGGCAACATGGCAAAACCCTTTCTCTACAAAAAATACAAAAAAATAGCCTGGCATGGTGGCACATGCCTGTGGTATCAGCTACTTAGGAGGCAGAGGTGGGAGGACTGGTTAAGCCCTGGGGGACAAGGCAACAGTGAAATGTGATTGCACACCACTACACTACAGCCTGGGCGACAGTGAGATTTTGTGTCCAAAAAAAAAAAAAAAAAAAAAAAAGGCGGGGGGTAGGGGGAATAATCTGAACAGACATTTCTCAAAAGAAAACACACAAATGGCCAAAAAATATATGAAAAAATGCCCAACATCGCTAATCATCAGGGAAATGTATATCAAAACCACACTGAGGTATCACGTCATCTCAGGATAGCTATTAACAAAAAGACAAAAAATAATGAATGCTGGTGAGGATGCAGAGAAAAGGGAACTCTTAAACAGTGTTGGTGGGGATGTAAACCTAGTTCAGTCACTGTGGTAAACAGTATAAAGGTTCCTCAAAAATTACCAATCAAACTCCCATAGGATCCAGCAATCCCACTACTGGGCATTTATCCAAAGGAAAGGAAATCATTATATCAAAGAGATATCTGGGCGGGCACAGTGGCTCATGCCTGAAATCCCAGCACTTTGGGAGGCCAAGGCAGGCAGATCACCTGAGGTTAGGAGTTCAAGACCAGGCTGGCCAACATGGTGAAATCCCGTCTGTATTGAAAATGCAAAAAATTAGCTGGATATGGTGGTGTGTGCCTGTAGTCCCAGCTACTCGGGAGGCTGAGGCATGAGAATGGCATGAACCCAGGAGGCGGAGGTTGCAGTGAGCCAAGATCACACCATTGCACTCCAGCCTGGGCAACAGAGTGAGACTCTGTCTCAAAAAAAAAAGAAAAAAAAAAAGGAAAAAAAAAATTACAGCTGGAGAGGAGGAATAAATTCTAGTGTTCTAGATCATGGTGGGACAACTCAAGTTAATAAGACGTTAGTTTCAAATAGCCAGAAGGAGGATGTTGAACATTCCCAACACAAAGAAATGATAAATTAGATGATGGATATGCTAACCACTCTGATTTGATCACTATACATATATCAAAACATCTATGAGGCCGGGCACTGTGGCTCACGCCTGTAATCCCAGCACTTTGGGAGGCTGAGGTGAGTGGGTCATCTGAGGTCGGGCACCCAAGACCAGCCTGGCCAACATGGTGAAACTCCATCTCTACTAAAAATACAAAAATTAGCTGGGCTGTGGCATGAGAATCGCTTGAACCTGGGAGATGAAGGTTGCAGTGAGCCCAGATAGCACCACTTCACTCCAGCCTGAGCAGCAGAGTGACACTCCATCTCAAATTTAAAAATAAATTAAAAAAAAATAAAAATAACAATGTACCCCAAGAATATATACAATTATTATTTGTCAATTTAAAAAATAAAATTAAAAGAACAAAAAGATTAAAAAGAGCATCTTGCCGGGTGTGGTGGCTCATGCCTGCAATCCCAGCACTTTGGGTGCAACTAGGGGAGCTGTCAGCAGTCCATGCTGAGCAAAGCCCCAGCTGTGCATGAGACACTCCAGGGAGGGAGAAGGGGGCTTGGACACTAAGGGGCTGGCAGGGAAGAGAAGCCAGGAGGGAGGTGAGCAGCAGCCAGGGAACTCAGGGAAGCACCTCAAATGGGCAAGGGAGAGGAGAGCGGGGGGATGGGTAAGGGGTATGTGGAAGAACCCAGTGGGAACTCTGATTGGGAGCAGAAGAGGTGGTAAGAAGCGGTCAGATTGTGCTTGTGTTTTGAAGGTAGAGACATAAATCAGGATTTGTTTTTGAATTGCAACCTCCACCTCCTGGGTTCAAGCGATCCTACTGCCTCAGGCTCCCAAGTAGCTGGGATTACAGGTAGGTGCCACCATGCCTGGCTAATTTTTGTATTTTTAGTAGAGATAGGGTTTTGCCATTTTGGCCAGGCTGGCCTCGAACGCCTGACCTCAGGTGATCCATCTGCCTCGGCTTCCCAAAGTTCTGGAATTACAGGCATGAGCCACTGCTCCTGGCCTATTTCATTATTTTTTTAAAGACAAGGTATCACTCTTTCTCCCAGGCTGGAGTGCAGCGGTGCAATCTTGGCTCACTGTAGCCTCCACCTTCTGGGCTTAAGCAATCCACCTGCCTCAATCTCCTGAGTACCTGTGACCACAGGCTTGCATGGGATTACAGACCTTTTGGTCCTAAAACATATCAAATTTATAGAAAAGTTACACAAATGGTACAATGAGCACCCACATATTCTTCACCTAGATTCACCATTTTTTAGCATTTTGTTATATAGTTGTCCCTTGAACAACACTGGTTTGTCAAGAATGCATAAAATACATGTAGATATTAGTCTATTTTATCATGTTCTACCATAAAACATACATAAATCTATTATATTTATTTTTTGAGATGGAGTCTTGCCCTGTCACCCAGGCTGGAGTGCAATGGCACAATCTTGGCTCACTGCAACCTCTGCCTCCTGGGTTCAAACGATTCTCCTGCCTCAGCCTCCTGAGTAGCTGGGATTACAGGCGCCTGCCACCACACCCAGCTAATTTTTGTATTTTTAGTAGAGACGGGGTTTCACCATGTTAGACAGGCTGGTCTTGAACTCCTGACCTCGTGATCCACCCACTTCAGCCTCCCAAAGTGCTGGGATTACAGGCATGAGCCGCCGCACCCAGCCCACAAATCTATTATAAAAAATTAAAATTCATAAAAACCAAGTACCTGCTTTAAATGCCTGTGACGCTAATCATCTCCACAAGAGCAGTTACTATCTCCAGTAAACTGCATACTATAGTAAAAAGTGATCACTTGTGGTTTTCACATGTCTTTCATTGTGTTTAGAGCAATGCTGTAAATCTTGAATAACACCATGGGACCCACACGGAATGCCTCTAGTAATCGTGGAAGTGCTCCTAAGAAGCAAAGAAAAGTCATGACATTACAAGAACAAGTTGAATTGCTTGATACGTACCACGGATTGAGGTCTGCAGCTGTGGTTGCCCACCATTTCAGACAGACGATTCATCTTATAAAGATAACTGAAACTTACAGTATCAGTAAGTACAGTACAGTACCGTAAATGTATTTTCATTACGATTTTCTTAATAATATTTTCTTTTCTCTGGTTTACTTTATTGTAAGAATACAGTATATAAAACATATAATATACAAAATAACTATATTATCAGTAAGACTTTTCTAGTCAACAGTAGCCTATTAGTAGTCAAGTTTTTGGGGATTCAAAATTTATATGTGGGTTAGTCAGAATGCTTGACTTTGTTCAAAAGTCACATTGTATTTGCTTCTCTCTGAATACACACGCACACATATATTTACATGTCTACATTTACGTGTATATAAATGTATATATATTACATATATATGAACCATTTGGGAATTTGTTGCAGACATCAAGACACTTCCCCTGTGAATACTTTTGTCTGTATGTCCTAAGAACAGTCATTCTCCTTCATAACTACGATAAAATTATTGTACCCAGGAAACTGATATATTATCTGAGTTCATATTCAAATTTATCCAACTTCTGCAATAATGTCTCTTATAATTGTGTTTTCTTCCTAAACCAAGACCCAAACCAAGATCCAGTCCAGAATCACACCATGCATTAAGTTGTAGTTTCTTGGCCGGGCGCGGTGGCTCAAGCCTGTAATCCCAGCACTTTGGGAGGCCGAGGCGGGTGGATCACAAGGTCAGGAGATCGAGACTATCCTGGCTAACATGGTGAAACGCCGTCTCTACTAAAAATACAAAAAACTAGCCGGGCGCGGTAGCGGGCGCCTGTAGTCCCAGCTACTTGGGAGGCTGAGGCGGGAGAATGGCGTGAACCCGGGGGGCGGAGCTTGCAGTGAGCCGAGATCGCGCCACTGCACTCCAGCCTGGGAGCACAGCGAGACTCCGTCTCAAAAAAAAAAAAAAAAAAAAAAAAAAGTTGTAGTTTCTTGAATCTTCTTTGATCTGCAGACTGCTGCCCTATCACTTTGTTCTTTCATGATGTTGCCATCTTTTGGCCAGGTGCGGTGGCTCACGCCTGTAATCCCAGCACTTTGGGAGGCTGAGGCGGGTGGATCACTTGAGGTCAGGAGTTTGAGACCACCCTGACCAACACAGGGAAACCCTGGCTCTACTAAAAATCCGAAAATTAGCCGGGTATGGTGGCACGTGCCTGTAATCCCAGATACTCGGGAGGCTGAGGCAGGAGAATTGCTTGAACCTGGGAGGCGGAGGTTGCAGTGAGCCAAGATTGCACCACTGCACTTCAGCCTGGGAGACAGAGTGAGACCCTGTCTCAAAAAACAAATAAATAAAATACAAAAGACATAGCCATCTTTTAAGAACTCAAGTCAATTGCTTTGCAGAATGTTCCTCAATTTTGATTTGTCTGATTGTTTCTTCATTAATCAGGTTAAGCCTATTAGAAATACTACCCAGATGATGTGTGTTCTTCCTGTTCCTCACACGAGGAGGCACACAGTCTCAGTTTGTCCTATTACTGGAAATGCTAAGTTTGACTTTTGGCTACCGCAATGTCCAGCAAATATCTCCATTGCCTGAAAAATTTCCCCTTTATAATTAATAAGTAATCTAGGAGGTACTACTTTAAGACTGTGTGAATAACCTATTCCCAGTCTTTCACCTAAGAGTTTTAGCTTCCACTGGTGATTCTTGGCTGAATCAATTATTTTTTATTTTTATTTATTATTTTTTTTTATTTTTATTTTTTTGAGATGGAGTCTTGCTCTATCGCCCTGGCTGGAGTGCAATGGCACGATCTCGGCTCACTGCAAGCTCCGCCGCCCGGGTTCACACCATTCTCCTGCCTCAGCCTCCTGAGTAGCTGGGACTACAGGCGCCTGCCACCATGCTCGGCTAATTTTTTTGTATATTTATTAGAGACAGGGTTTCACCGTGTTAGCCAGGATGGTCTCGATCTCCTGACCTCGTGATGCGCCTGCCTCGGCCTCCCAAAGTGCTGGGATTACAGGCGTGAGCCACCACATCTGGCTGGCTGAATCAATTATTACCACGATTGTTGCAAAATGGTGAATTTCCAATGTTATAATTCCTGTATTTATTGGTTGTCATTCTACTGTTTTGAAAAAGCACCTTTACTTATCTCTCCTTTTATATTAGTATTAGTGTAGTAGTCGTGGTAATATGAACCCATGGATTATTTTTAATTGAATGTTTTAAAATAAATACTTGTCAAATTGTACAAAATTCAACCAATGGCAGCCCCTTCAAACTTATTCCTGTGGCTTTCTGACATTCCTTGGGTGCTTCTTTGTTTTCAGTTACAGGCCTGAGGTGTCAGCAGGAAAGACGCACTAGTGGTCCCTGAAGCCCTGTTACCTCGGGCCTCTAGGACCTTCGATAGGCCGCCTCCCTTAAGAGCCCACAGCTTGGACCTCCAGGTTCTTCGCTGGGCGCTCCCGGGAGGACACTGCTTCGGACTACTCCTGGGGGAACTCTATTCCGGGCGCCCGGCTCCCGGCTCCCCAGCCCCTGCAACCCCAGAGCGCTCCATTCCCCGTGCCGGGCTGCAGGCTCCGCCTCCGGTCGCTCAGTCCGTGGGCCTGGCCGACGGCCTCCGCGGCGGCAGGGGGCGACTTCTCAGCGCGGCTCTCTGCTCGGGTCCCGGCCCGGCTGGAGCTTCCGGAGAGATGGCGAGCGACGTCCGGACCTCTCTGTCTTGCCCTCCTTGGCTGGTGCCGTGGCTACGCCCGGGCCGCTCCACACCCCTACCCTGGGGAAATGTGTGCCTGCGCCGCTGGAGTCGCGAATGCCGGGTTACTCACAACGTTCAAGTACCCAAGGCCGGCGGCCCTGCAGGCCTCGGCGCGGGTTCCTCCGGCCATCTTGGTGAGGAGGGACCGGAAAGAGGAGCCGCTGAGGAGCCTACGGAGCTGGGCGGCGGCCGCCAGAAACTCAGGAGGCAAGTGGGTGGCTGGATAGGGACTCGCGTCCCTACCTGGACCCAGAACTCTGGGATCAGTTTGACAACTTAGAAAATTGGTAGTCTTGAGAAATTCATCATATCTGCCAAGGAAAGGACTGAGATTGAAGTCAGCTGTACAAAACAACTCAGGAATCTTTGTAAGAAATGCCAACCTAAAAAGAACTGGAAGGAGAAAGAATACGTTACGTAAAACTCTCCTTCCCTCTCTGTGAACAAAATGAGTGGTCATGCTGGGCAGCATTAAGTTACCTTCTTTGAGGTCTTGAACTTTCAGATCACCGTGGAGTTACAAGGGCATGTTCAAAACCAAAAACAGGAGAGGAAATGTCACTTTCATGATGCCCAGAAGGCACAACCACCGACAGAGACTTGATGGAAGTAACTTGAGTCAAGTAAAAGACAATTGAGATTGTAAAAAGACTGCTGAGCACATCAGTATTTCGAGAAAATGATGCCGTATGTCTTAAAAACATACATGTTTTTAAAAGTCGATGTTGAAAAAGGCACACCAAGCTGAGAAAACGTCACCAATGGCAGAAGACAGCACTACTCAATGAGAACTGAAGTACTTATCAGTTCTTCAAGAAATTTGACACTGAACTGCAGGAATTTTACCATCCTAATATTTCCAACAACTTCCAGAAAATACAAGAGATAGAGGGAAAGAGGATAGTGAGAATGGGAGAATCAGTGAAGACATATGTAGAGATTGGTCAACAGGTGATAGCAATCAATAGGAGATGCTTGGAGAGAATAGTAAAGGCAGCTGAATCAATGATCAGAAAAATGTCACAGCTGGTAATAAAAACTTTCAAGTCAGAGTATGCGCCTCCTGGAGACATCTAAGGACTACACTCTGCCAATGAGGTGCTTGATAATAGTCTTTCAGATTTCTGAGGAGAAGGCAAACCAGGGTCAGTTGTGGTGGCAAATCGAAAGGAAATTTTTGGCTGTTCATAAAAATGTATAAATAAGGCTCCGAAGCAGCAAAAGGAACCGATTGCTTCAATGAGCTCATTATCAAACCCAAAACTGGCTGCTTCAAAAGTCTGTAATGTCAGCTGGGCACAGTGGCTCACGCCAGTAATCCCAGCATATTGGGAGACTGAGGCGGGTGGATCAGTCAAGGTCAGGAGTTTGAGACCAGCCTGGACAACATGGTGAAACCCCATCTCTACCAAAAATACAAAAATTAGCCAGGTGTGGTGGTGTGCACCTGTAATCCCAGCTACTTGGGAGGCTGAGATGGGAGAGTCACTTGGACCCAGGAGGTGGAGGTTGCAGTGATCTGAGATCATGCCACCGCACTCCAACCTGGGTGACAGAGTGAGACTATCTCAAAACCAAAAGTCTGTAGCGTAAGGGGTGTAACCCCAGAGGATGTTGGCAGGCTTCCACCTCAACTGTAAAGGAAAAAACTACAAGAGAAAGTCAATGACATAAATACAGATGGATCAAAGAAATGGCATAACAAAAATGAAAAACATGTATGAAAGGAACCCTCAAATGGGAGACACAGCCAGTCTGAGTCACAAATTAACAAAATTAAGACAAAAATATAGAAAAACAAGAGGCCTAGAAATTTGAAGTCTAGCTGCCTGAGGTTGAAGGCAGGCTCACACAATCAGGTTAACAGGCCTGACAACAGAGTGGAATGTACAAAAACCCAATCCAAAATCCCAGAGAGGTTTGCACAAGACTGGAAGGGCTCAGAAGGCAGTTACATAGAGGAGCCAGTCAAGAGAGTGGGGTGAGGAGTTCTGGTTGTGGATTTTGATAGTGAAATATATATATATATTTGTTTGTTTTGAGACAGTCTTACTCTGTTACCCAGGCTGGAGTACAGTGACTCGGTCATGGCTTACTGTAGCCTCGACCTCCCAGGCTGAAGCTCTTCTCCCACCTCCGCCTCCCAAGTAGCTGGGACTAAAGGCATGTGCCACTATACCTAATTAATTAATTACTATTTTTTTTTTAATTGAGACAGGGTCTCCCTCTGTCTCCAGGCCGGAGTTCAGTGGTGTGATCTTGGCTCACTGCAACCTCCTCCTCCCAGGTTAAAGGGATTCTCCTGCCTCAGTTTCCCAAGTAGCTGGGATTACAGGCATGTGCTGCCATGCCCAGATAATTTTTGTATTTTTTTTGTAGAGACGGTGTTTCACCTTGTTGGCCAGGATGGTCTCAATCTCCTGACCTCATGATCCGCCCACCTTGGCCTCCCAAGATGCTGGGATTACAGGCATGAGCCACTGTGCTCAGCCTAATTTTTGCATTTTTTATAGAGATGGGATTTCACAATTTTGCCCAGGCTAGCCTTGAACTCCTGGACTCAAACGATCCACCCACCTTGGCCTCCCAGAGTGCTGAGATTACAGGCATGAGAAACCACACCCAGCCTTGATCATGAATTTGATAAGGAACCGCTTCTTGCCTTAGGGACTTGGAAAGCCCTCTACGTGTTTGAAGTTCAGAATGAAGGAATCATTTCAGTAGTTGAAGCAAAAATGTTGTATATTATAGAGGAAGATGAAGGTGCTGGGTGAATCTGCTTTTGGAAAAATGAAGATGAAAATAGTTAAGTCCCTACTTCATCAACATTGATTTGGACTAAAATGCCAAAGGTGCTAACATGTATATTTAATATCACTCTGATTTTTTTTTTTTTTTTTTTTTTCAGATGGATTCTTGCTCTGTCACCCAGGCTGGAGTACAATGGTGCAATCTCAGCTCACTGCATCCTCTGCCTCCCAGGTTCAAGTGATTCTCTTCCCTCAGCCTCCCAAGTAGCTGGGATTACAGGCGCCTGCCAACACACCTAGCTAATTTTTGTATTTTTAGTAGGGACAGGGTTTCATCATCTTGGCCAGGCTGGTCTCGAACTCCTGACCTCAGGTGATCCACCCGCCTCAGCCTCCCAAAGTGCTGGGATTACAGGCATGAGCCACTGCACCTGGCCTCACTTAGATTATTTTTTTATTGTGGAGCTGTTTCTCCCTACAACAGTGACTGTTACAGGTAGCTTCAAAAGCCTGACTGGATGTATAACACCATGGTACAATACACGTTTCAGACAGCCACACAGTAGACTTTTAGGCATCATACACTTGAATTTTCCTTGGCTAGTTTGGACTCTAATCAAGTTTTTCATGCTGAGATGAAGCTTTACATGGAAAGCTGCTAACTGCCAATTTACAACTGTGTCATTTGAAATTCAATAAACATTTCTTCTTTTGGCAGCATTTATAAATAACAAAAAAGTTGTATTCTAGCTTCTAACCATCCTTTGTGAGTAAGAAAATGTGGCATTGTGGAGGTACAGAAGACTTCAACTCTCATATATAGCACCTGCCATAAATTAAAGTACACTAAGATTTTCTCTTTTTTTAAAACTTTATATAGAGATGAGGTCCCATTGTGTTGCTTGGGCTGGTCTCAAACTCCTGGCCTCAAGCAGTCCTCTTGCCTCAGCTTCCCAAAGTGTTGAGATTACAGGCATGAGCCACCATGCCCAGCTGAATTTTGTAGCTCAGTAAATTGAGCTATGCTAGTTCATTAAATTTTACCATTATTCACTTAGAGGAAATCACAAACAAATTTTAAATCTCAATTTTCTCTGAGGCAGGGGTCTTGCTATATTGTCCAGGTTGGTCTTGAACTTGTGGCTCAGGTGATCCAACCACCTCAGTCTCTTGAGTAGCTGGGATTCTCACCCTTTTTTTTTTTTTTTTTTTTTTTTTTTTT
>NC_037681.1:94777852-94785985 GCF_003255815.1 Theropithecus gelada
TTTTTTTTTTTTTTTTTTTTTTTTTTGAGACGGAGTCTAGCTCTGTCGCCCAGGCTGGAGTGCAGTGGCCAGATCTCAGCTCACTGCAAGCTCCGCCTCCCGGGTTTACGCCATTCTCCTGGCTCAGCCTCCCGAGTAGCTGGGACTACAGGCGCCTGCCACCTCGCCCGGCTAGTTTTTTGTATTTTTTAGTAGAGACGGGGTTTCACCGTGTTAGCCAGGATGGTCTCGATCTCCTGACCTTGTGATCCGCCCGTCTCGGCCTCCCAAAGTGCTGGGATTACAGGCTTGAGCCACCGCGCCCGGCCTCTCACCCTTTTTGAGTACAGAAGTAAAATAAGTACTTGTACTAAAATTTTATATATTTTTTCTTTTTTTTTTTTTTTTTTTTTTTTTTTTGAGACGGAGTCTCGCTTTGCCGCCCAGGCTGGAGTGCAATGGCCGGATCTCAGCTCACTGCAAGCTCTGCCTCCCGGGTTCACGCCATTCTCCTGCCTCAGCCTCCCGAGTAGCTGGGACTGCAGGCGCCCGCCACTGCACCCGGCTAGTTTTTTGTATTTTTTAGTAGAGACGGGGTTTCACTGTGTTAGCCGGGATGGTCTCGATCTCCTGACCTCGTGATCCGCCCGCCTCGGCCTCCCAAAGTGCTGGGATTACAGGCTTGAGCCACCGCGCCCGGCCATATTTTTTCTTAAACATGGTTAAGATTATTGTTTTCATCATGATTAACATATCATGTCTATTTGATCCCATAGAACCAATTGAAATCTGGAGAAGTTTGGTCAGTTAACCTGTTGGTTTTTACATATGGCACCAACTGATCTCTACCAGATTGACACAGTAGATCAGCTGTTTTAATGCTGAAGAGAGCAGCTTATATAAATACAGTGCACATCTATTAATGCTTCTCACTTCCGTAGTTCTGTTTCAGTCAGAGGTTTTGTGGCACAGGACCTGTATTCAACTCACACTTCCCTAGGCTCGCTATGACTAGAATGCCTTGTGGCAGCAGCTACACTCATACATAGGCATTGATCTTAGATCTATGTAGATTTTAAATCATTGGCATCTTTTAGACCTAAATTTTATGTTTGCTGGAATTTTTTTTTTTTTTTTTTTTTTTGAGACGGAGTCTCGCTCTGTGGCCCAGGCTGGAGTGCAGTGGCTGGATCTCAGCTCACTGCAAGCTCTGCCTCCCGGGTTCACGCCATTCTCCGGCCTCAGCCTCCCGAGTAGCTGGGACTACAGGCGCCTGCCACCTCGCCCGGCTAGTTTTTTGTATTTCTTAATAGAGACGGGGTTTCACCGTGTTAGCCAGGATGGTCTCGATCTCCTGACCTCGTGATCCGCCCGTCTCGGCCTCCCAAAGTGCTGGGATTACAGGCTTGAGCCACCGCGCCCGGCCTGTAACCCTTTTTGAGTGAGATGGAGTCTTGCTCTGTTGCCCAGGCTGGAGTGCAGTGGAGCATCTCTGCTCACTGCAAGCTCCACCTCCCGGGTTCACGCCATTCTCCTGCCTCAGCCTCCCGCCTATCTGGGACTATAGGCACCCCCCACCACACCTGGCTAATTTTTTGTATTTTTTTTGTTAGAGACGGGGTTTCACCGTGTTAACCAGCATGGTCTCAATCTCCTGACCTCGTGATCTGCCCACCTTGGCCTCCCAAAGTGCTGGGATTACAGGTGTGAGCCACTGCACCCGGCCTGGAATTTTTTTAAAGCAGTAAATGTAAAGGCTAATTTTAGAAGATGTTAATAATATGATTAACTTTAGCCAGAATAAAATAATTTGCCTTCTTTATAGAAATCTGGCCACGTAGGAATTTGCATTCTTAAAACTGGCACTGAAGCCAGAGGATGGATAGTGAAATTGGTCACATGCATGGACAGCTACCAAGTCCAGTGTTTAATGGTGCCCAGTGAAGAGGATTGAAGCACATACCAGAGAAGCAGCTGTAACTGGGTCAGAAGGAAAGTGACAGGCTGAGACTTAGTTTTAGGTAGAAAAAATGAGCTTCTGGTCTCTACATTATTGGCTCATCTCATAAACTCAAATCAGGGGATGAGAAGCTAGCAGAAGGGACTGACTCATGCTTGTTGATCTGGATGACCTCTGTTTCAAGGTTCCAGCAGTGTTAGCTTACATTTTACAAGGTCTCCCAAAGTGAAATGTAGTGGTCTTTACTTAGTGACAGACTAATTTACAACTATGTAATTATTTTAAGTTTGTAATTAAAATTTCTTCTGAATTATTAATGGCTTTACTGACATGATGTTGTTAAAGCCTCTCATCTTGCTGTTAAGTATTGTAGTGAGAAAATCAGCTGACCTGGAAACCATGGGGATTGGTTCTAATGAGCCATAAATGCTTCCCCTCTTCCTTCAGCACTAGTAGACTACTAGCTTTAGGCATTTAACCAAGCGAATTAGAGACAGAAAATATTAAAATCCAGCCATCCTATATCAGGTGATGAACTCATTTCCAGACTAACTACCCAAGAAAGCAAGTTAAACACTGTAATACAAAGCCTAAAATGGGGCAAGTTGGGGTTAGCTTTTAAAATGCCTGCCTTGAAAAACATGTTATTCTGTGATTTTTTTTTTTCTTTAAAGTTGTGGAAATTTGATTCAGAAAAATAGCTTAATAAGTTTGTATAGAGCACGGGAGAAGGGGTTGTGAGCATAAATGTATGATGATTATTTTAAGTGTGTGCTTCAGCAGTGAGAACAGATGAAGATACGTGATACTGACTAAACAGGTAAAAATATTTTCTAGTCTCAGTTCCTCTAGTCAATGCCTGAAGTATTAGAAAAAGTACTGAAACAATTCCCAAAGCATCAGGAATTTCTATTTCTACTCAAAGTATTGTTTGTTTTCTTCCAACAGTTCTGTTAAATAAAAGGAAAAGTCTCTGCTTGTTTATAAAGTTTTATTTAGAGAGATATTTAATGTCACAGGTTAATGTGTGTAGAAACCTTCTCTAACCTTGTTTATAAATCTACCAAGCCTCACCTCAAACAACGTTCTCCTTAAACTTATCCTCTTTGTGCAAAGCTACTGCTTCCTGACGTCCATAACTCAAGGCAGTTTTGTTGTTGTTGTTGTTTTTGGCTTGGTGTGATTCTGAAATGTGATTATTTAATGTTTGCCAAGATGTTTGGAATAGAGTAACTTTCAACTGATCAACTGATTGTGACTTTCTTCTTTTGTAGTTTTTGGTTTTAAAAATGCTTTCTGTCAAACCCATCTATAATTCCCCCAGAATATATTCGTATGGACTAAGGCTTACCAAAAATAAGGAACATTGGAGAAACTGCCACCGCCAGGAGGAGCCAAGGGGACATGATGACTAAAAGTAATCTGGTTTCATGGAGGGGCTACCTAGAAAAAAGACATTAAAGAAAGACTAAGGAAACCTGAATAAAGCATGAGCTGTCATTAATAATAGTGCAACAAATTAATTGTAACAAATGCCCCATACTCGGGTAGGATGTGAATAATCAGGGAAACTGAATGTGGGACATATGGGAACTCCCCTGTCTTCAGAATTTTTCTGTAAATATAGAACTGTTCTAAAACAATAAAGACTATTAAAAAAATAATAAAGACTATTAGGGAAAAAAAAAAAAAAAAAAAAGGCTGGGCTCATGCTTGTAATCCCAAGACTTTGGGAGGCCAAGGCAGGAAGATCACTTGAGGGCAGGAATTTGACCAGCCTGGGCAACATAGTAAGACCTCAACTCTACAAAAAAAAAAAAAAAAAAAAAAAAAAGCCAGACATGGTGGTGCACACCTATACTCCCAGCTACTTGGGAGGCTGAGGTGGGAGGATCAGCTGAGCCCCAGAAGTCAAGGTTGCAGTGAGTTGTGAATGCGCCACTGCACTTAAGCCTGGGTGACAGAGATCCTGTCTCCAAAAAAAAAAAAAAAAAAAGGGCTGGGCACAGTGGCTCACACCTGTAATCCCAGCACTTTGGGAGGCCGAGGCCGGTGGATCACTTGAGGTCATGACTTCAAGAACAGCCTGACCAACATGGAGAAACCCCGTCTCTACTAAAAATACAAAATTAGCCGGGCATAGTGGCTCATGGCTCATACCTGTAACCCCAGCTACTCAGGAGGCTGAAGCAGGAGAATCTCTTGAACCTGGGAGGCAGAGGTTGCAGTGAGCTGAGATCGCACCATTGCACTCCAGCCTGGACAACAAGAATGAAACTCCATCTCAAAAACAAAAGCAAAAAACAAACAAAAACCGGCCAGGCACAGTGGATCACACCTGTAATCCCAGCACTTTGGGAGGCTGAGGCAGGCAGATCACCTGAGGTCAGGCGTTCAAGACCAGCCTGGCCAACATGGTGAAACCTCTTCTCTACTAAAAATGCAAAAATTAGCCGGGAGTGGTGGCAGGCACCAGTAATCCCAGCTACTTGGGAGGCTGAGGTGGGAGATTTGCTTGAACCCAGCGGGCAGAGGCTACAGCAAGCCAAGATGACACCACTGCGCTCCAGCTTGGGAGACAGAGCAAGACCCTGTCTCAAAAAAATAAATTGCAAAAACCTTAAAGGCATTACTTGAACATCAGTTGTTTTACTCTTTTATGTGCTCATCTTTGTGCCCCCAATGACTTGTTTCTATATCTTCCGGAGAGAGGCGGGAGTCTGTTGTTGCACTCACACTGAATTCCCTGGTGGCTGCTTTAACAGTTGGCTTTAGGCCAGGCGCAGTGGCTCACGCCTGTAATCCCAGCAATTTGGGAGGCTGAGGTGGGTGGATTACCTTAGGTCAGGAGTTCGAGACCAGTCTGGCCAACATGGTGAAACCCCATCTCTACTAAAAAACACAAAAATTAGCTGGACTTGGTGGCAGGCATCTGTAATCCTAGATACTTGGGAGGTTGAGACAGGAGAATCACTTGAACCCTGGAGGCAGAGGTTGCAGTGAGCAGAGATCCTGCCACTGCATTCTAGCCTGGGAGACAAAGCAAGACTCCATCTCAAAACAACAACAACAACAAGTTGGCTTTAGTATAGACACTTGGGTTCGCAGTTTTGTTTGACCATAGTCACTATGGTTGTTTCTTTCTATGATTGCTTCTTTGTAGTCTTATTATAAAAGAAAAGAACCTGTCGGGCATCTTTTAGGTACACTCTCATCTGCCACTCTAAACACCTTTTCCTTACAGAAAAAATAAATTACACAAATGCTCTTTCAAATTCACAGCCACAGGGTATCTTACCAGGAGCAGAGAAATGAGGTCAGCTTCCTGGAATGAGGTGCCTAAGGGTAGAGATGACTCCTAGCATAGCCCGACCAGCATCATTAGCGCCAGTGCAGGTACAAATGTTGGCTGATTGATCAGGGAGTGGAGAGGCGGTGGGCGTGCAAGAGTGCGTGCTCTGCGGGTTGCGCTCCCAATTTAGGTGGCCCGAAGAAGGCAGCTGGAGCTCAGAAGCCACCGCTGGCGGACTTGAGCTGTGAGTGAGTGTCTTATTTAAAACATTTCAGAGTCGTGGCGAAGAAGCAGCACGGACTAGGGCGCGCTTGCCGCTCTCCAACAACAACTGGACCCCGGGATTGAGGGCGTCGGAACCCCCTCCCGTCCCTCCACCTTCTCTGTGCTTGGGTGCACCCTGTGGATAGAGCCGGCCCGTGGGACCGCAGACTCGTGGGGCTGCTTTCTGTTGAGAGGATTAACAGACCACTGCCGGCTACGACCATTTTCCAGGACAGGCATCTTGTGCGCGCAGGTCACGTCGGGCCTGCCCGGGTTCTGGCTGCCTGGGAGTGCTCTCGCTGTTCACTCCGCGGAATTAGGGGTTGGGGGGCAATTCCCCGCAAATGGGTGAGGGGTGGAGGCGGGCAGACGAATTAATGGATGCACAGTAGCCCCATCGAGGGAAAAGGGGCTGGACGGAGGGGAACTGCGGTGGGCAGGGAAGGCCTGGGGGGCTGGTAGGGGATAGAGAGGAGAGTCCACCCGTGCCGTAACTTACCTGGTCTCTGTGCCTCCGCTCTCCCCTCCCCTCACTAATGAGACTCTTAAACCTGGCAGGGACCCAGGAAGGGATATTTGTAATTATCCCAGGTGTTTCGAATTTACAGCCAGAAGGGAATCACGGTATCTTCTTTATTTCAGTGCCCGCTTTCTCTTAGCACGTTCTTGCCACAACCCTTCATTCATGACCTTCTCAGTCCATTTGTTCAACTTTGGCCTCTCCAGTCCATTATCTCCGCACTTTCCGATTTGTATTCCCAGGTCCGTTTGCCCTGAGCGCTCCAGCAGCCATTGTCTGGTCGTGGACTGGCTCTCCGTGAGTCATTCACTCACCTTTCCCACTCTGGATTCCCAAGAAAGGGAATTGAAACCATTGGCTCCTAACCAGTCTGTGTCTGGGTGGGGCTTTGCAGCCTCAGGTGCCCTCTCAGGTTACTGGCCACCCTGTCCCCTATACTGCTAGTTAGGTGGTCTAACCAGGGCTGAGGGGCACTACAGGAACCCAGGAACGAAATGTGCCCAGGGGAGGGCTGTGGAGCAGGCGGTTTCCCCTACACTGACTTGCCCAGTCAGCAGGCACCTCAGGGCACTTTGGGTTTTCCACTGGAAAACTGCACATTGTTTTTAAAAGGACACTGAGCTCAGAAGACCTCTCAGGTGAAGCTAGCACTTTCCACAAGCAACACTTAAAAAGTTAGGAGGTGGCTGCATTCGATGCAATGCTATACTCTAGCCACTGGGATTAAACACTTTCTTCTTTTCTAATCCATCAATTAAAAAGAAAACCTGTGATTCCTCTCCCAACTTTCCTTTTAATTTGGGGGAAAGAACAACTGGGTGAGGGGGGTGGTTACTTGTTTCCAGATTTAGAAGCGTTTAGGGGATTACACATTTCACAAGCCTGAAGAGTTCCCAGGGTGCGGGTGGGGTGAAGCAGAAGGAAGAGTCCCGTCTTCTGGTGTCCGGAGGTTCCTAGGCGGCTTGGCCCACAAAGCCACACTTACCTTTTCCTCCAGTCAAGAACATCTGCTGCTCTGTCCTAGCCCTTCTTCGAAGAATAGAACCCCCTCTTCTTGTGGTAACGCCTCCTCTCTCCACTTCAAGCCAGAGTTCAGCTAGAGACTGCAATTTTATACCACCCCTGGAATCCACCTGGTTAGTCCAGGTGGCTCCGAATTCAAGATGAGCCAATCAGAGGCCTTCCTGGGAACTTGAAAGTTTGCTCTTCCAACACGTTAGTACAGGTGGCTCCTGATTCAAGATGAGCCCATCAGAGGCCCTCCTGGGAACTTAAAAAGAAAGTCTGCTCGTGCAACGGTTTAGTCCAGGTGGCTCCTGATTCAAGATGAGCCAATCAGAGGCCCTCCTGGGAACTTGAAAAGAAAGTGCTCTTCCCATGGCCTGAACAGGATCTCACTGTGTGCCATCCAGGCTGAGTGCAGTGACGCAATCACAGCTTACTGCAGCCTCAAACTCCTGGGCTCGAGTGATCCTCCTGCCTCAGCCTCCAGAGTTGCTAGGGCTACAGGTGCATGTCACCACAACTGGCTAATTTTTTTAATTTTTATTTTTTGTAGAAACAGTGTCTTACTTGTTACCCAGGCTGGTCTCAAACTCCTGGGCTCAAGCAATTCTCCCATCTCTGCCTCCCAAAGTGTTGGGATTACATATGTGAGCCACCACATCTGGCTGGCCTGGACATTAAAATATATAAATTAAGAGCTACAGGCAGTCAAGTCACCACTGTATGGCAGATGCCAATCTAGAGTGAGAGATAATAAAGCTGATCTGCAGAGAAGAATGGACAGCAGATGAAGAGGAGACCCAGTGGCACTGGTGTTCCTGACTCTTAGCTGGACCTGTGTCCTTTCTGCAATTTGGCTCTTTTTCTTTTCTTTTCTTTTCTTTTCTTTTCTTTTCTTTTCTTTTCTCTTCTTTCTTTTTGAGATGGAGTCTGGCTCTGTCATCCAGGCTGGAGTGCGGTAGCACAATCTTGGCTCACTGCAGCCTCTGCTTCCCAGGTTTGAGCGATTCTCCTGCCTCAACCTCCTGAGTAGCTGGGACTACAGGCACATGCCACTATGCCTGGCTAATTTTTGTTTTTTTTGTTTTGTTTTGTTTTGTTTTGTTTTGTTTT
>NC_037681.1:94786024-94818578 GCF_003255815.1 Theropithecus gelada
GCAGCTGGGATTACAGGCATGGGCCACCACACCTGGCTAATTTTTGTTTTTTTTGTTTTGTTTTGTTTTGTTTTGTTTTGTTTTTGAGACGGAGTCTTGCTCTGTCACCCAGGCTGGAGTGCAGTGGCCAGATCTCAGCTCACTGCAAGCTCCACCTCCCGGGTTCAGGCCATTCTCCTGCCTCAGCCTCCCGAGTAGCTGGGACTACAGGCGCCCGCCACCTCGCCCGGCTAGTTTTTTTGTATTTTTTAGTAGAGACGGGGTTTCACCGTGTTAGCCAGGATGGTCTCGATCTCCTGACCTCAAGTGATCCACCCACCTCAGCCTCCCAAAGTGCTGGGATTACACACATGTGCCACTGCGCCTGGCCTAAAGTTTGACTTTTCAACCCTTCTGTCAATAAATGAGAGGCCCCTGTGTTCCTTCAGTAATGAACAAATATATTAATTATCAATTGCTGCATAAAAATGTAACCCCAAACAGTGGCTTAAAACAACAAACACATACATGTATTTCACAGTTTCTCTTGGTCAGAAATTGGGGAGTGGCTCAGCTGAGTGGCTCTGGCTCAACCTGCAGTCAGGATGCCAGCTGGGGCTGTACTCTTCTGATGGCTTGACTGTGACTGAAGGATCCATTTCCAAAGTGGCTCATCTACATGGCTCTTGTCCTGGCAGAAGGCTTCATTCTGTGCTGGCTGTTGGCAGGCCCGTTTGGCTGGCTGTTGGTAAAAGGCCTCAGTTTCTCACCATATGGACCTCTCCGCAGGCTGCTTGAGTGTCCTCACAACATGGCTGCCTTCCCCCAGAGCAAACAAGCCAAGGGAGAGAGCAAGGAGAAAGCCACTGTGCATTACATGATGTATTCTCTGAAACTGAAGGTCACTTTCACTTTATTCTGGGTTTGTTGTTTTTTTTTTTTTTAGACAGAGTCTCGCTCTGTCACCCAGGCTGGAGTGCAGTGGTACAATCTTGGCTTACTGCAATTTCTGCCTCCTGGGTTCAAGCAATTCTCCTGCCTCAGCCTCCTGAGTAGCTGGGATTACAGGTGCGTGCTGCCATGCCTGGCTAATTTTTGTATTTTTAGTAGAGACGGGGTTTCACCATGTTGGTCAAGCTGGTCTCGAACTCCTGACCTTGTGATCCCCCCCCCCCCCCCCCGCCCCTTGGCCTCCCAAAGTGCTGGGATTACAGGTGTGAGCCACCACACCTGGCCTATTCTGTTCTTTAGATCACTATGTTGAGCCCACTCTTAAGAGAAAGACAAATAGGTTCCACGCAGGGAATCAGTGTGTCTAATTTTGAGGTCTCTCCATTCTCACTGACCACTGCCGTCCTGCTGGCCTCTGGGATTCCAAGCTTGGGTGTTTCCTCACCACATCACCTGAAAGCCATCCCTGGGGTGTCTAGCTGTTTCAGAGGTGGCTCAGGCCTTCAGGCATAGTTCTGTTTTGTCCCATCCTTCTCAGCTCTGATACAACTGAGTGACTCTACTCTTTGTAAGAAAGGCAGTTCTCGCTAGGCGCGGTGGCTCAAGCCTGTAATCCCAGCACTTTGGGAGGCCGAGATGGGCGGATCACGAGGTCAGGAGATTGAGACCATCCCAGCTAACACGGTGAAACCCCATCTCTACTAAAAAATACAAAAAACTAGTCAGGCGAGGTGGCGGGCGCCTGTAGTCCCAGCTACTCGGGAGGCTGAGGCAGGAGAATGNGGCGAGGTGGCGGGCGCCTGTAGTCCCAGCTACTCGGGAGGCTGAGGCAGGAGAATGGCGAAAACCCGGGAGGCGGAGCTTGCAGTGAGCTGAGATCCGGCCACTGCACTCCAGCCTGGGCAACAGAGCGAGACTCCATCTCAAAAAAAAAAAAAAAAAAAAAAAAAAGAAAGGCAGTTCTCCCCTGGCAGGTACCAATCCCTCCCAACCCCACTGTGCAGACAGAGAATATGTTACAATTACAAAATGGGGGCACAGTATATGAACAGAATATTTGAAATTTGTTTCTGCCCCCAAAAACCTGGGGCCCAAGGTTGTTATATCTTCATGTCCTCATTTCTTAGGGAGGTACCTTCAGAACCAATAGTGACCGCTAACTTCTCTGGTGGTCGGTTCCTTGAAAGGCAAAGGAGTGTGAGAGAGGAGTGGATGGTCAACCTCCCACTGCCATGGTAACGGGGGTGCTGGCTGATGGGAGCAGAAAATAATTTAATGAAAGGGTGTGGGGGCAGTCACAAGATATCTAGGAACACTGGAGGGCCAGCTGCTGAAAACAGGGACAAGGAAGGCTCCGTGGCTGGAGCCCAAACCACAGACACTGCAACCACCACCACAGACTCCAGAGATAGCAGCTTATAGCACTCCATCAGCTGCCACCACCACCATCCAGAACACCAGATGTTGTAGCCATGGCTGCAGCAGGAATGGATGTCCCACTGTCCCTGCTCCTCAGTGTCGCTTGCTCCCAAGTTCAGGGCAGGTCCATCTGATTGGCTGAGTCTGGAACGTCTGCCTGTGCCTCAGCTGTGAGGGAGGCAGGGAAAGCAAGCCTTTTCAGCTTCTGTCGTGGGAGGTGGGCTCTGCCTCCTACCAAGAATCAAGGGGTGGAGGATCTTCGAACACAGGAAAAGAACCCGGATCCTGGCACCCCCAAATCCTCAGAGTCCATTTCACAGCATAAGAAATTGAGGGTCCCAGATCATTCACGTAAGAAGTTTAGAGGGGGAAGAAAAGAATGATAAAGGAAAAGAACAGCAATAGCAAAGGATCTTTTCTTTGTTTCAGTAAGATGAAGAAGCCTCAGCAGTTTCGTGGGGGGAAGAAACAGGAAAACCTCTTCACAAGACAAAAAGCTGGCACTGCATTCTCTCTCTGTAGCAGCAGGACAGAACTGTCTAAAGACAAGACCCCTTTGGCCCAAGTAAAGGAACCTGAAATATTACTAATGACCCTTCAAAAGCTTCAGTTGTTTGTTTCCTTTAATTAACATCTAAATAGATTATACATCTTCTATAATTATAATATGGAAATGTATATGAGCAAAATATATAAATTTTTTGGTGAATGCTTAGGGAAGAATGATGCTAGTCAAGTTCATCCGAGGTCTTAAGCAGCAGCATCTATGCAGCCAGGGCGTGGTCAGCGTTTGGGGACAGAGGTAAATATCCGCAATCCATGCATCTCTTTGATTTCTTCTTTTAGTGCCTAAGTAAGAAAACAGCATCATCAGTTTTTGTGTATTTGACATTGGTTACAGTAATTCTCTGAGAGTATTTTTATACAGCTCTACATCTGAAGGAGACTTTGTGCTTTGTTTAAGCACTTTTTCCTTTTTCTGAAAAACAATTTTTTTTTAATCAATAATATCTAACATGATTTAAAGATCCAAAAGTACAAAAAGGCATACAGGGAAGTCTCCCTCCTACACCTGTCCATCTTCCCAGTTTCCACCCCCCATTCCCAAAAGAACTGTTGTTAGTTTCTTGTGTATTTTTTTTTTTTTTTGAGTCAGGGTCTTACCCTAGCACCCAAGTTGGAGTGAGGTGGTACAATATTGGCTTACTGCAACCTCCGCCTCCTGGGCTCAAACAATCCTCCTGCTTCAGCTTCCCTAGTAGCTGGGACTACAGGCACAGGCCACCATGCCTGGCTAATTTTTTATTTTTTGTAGAGACAGAGTCTCACTATATTGCCCAGGCTGGTCTTGAACTCCTGGACTGGAGCAATCTGTCTGTCTTGGCTTCCCAAAGTGCTGGAATTACAAGCATGAGCCACCGTGCCTGGCCGGTTTCTTGTGTATCTTTACAGGGATTTAAAAATGCATATTCACCAGGCATATTCAAGCTAATATATTTCACCCCATGATCTTTTAAAACGCAAATGGTTAACATTTCAAACACATTACACTAAGCTTGTCCAACCCACGGCCCAGCCCATGACAGGTTTGAATGTGGCCTAATACAAATTCGTAAAATTTCATAAAACATATTGAGATTAAAAAAAAATTTTTTTTAAAAGCTCATCAGCTATCATTAGTGTTAGTATATTTTATGTGTGGCCCAAGGAAGTCAAAGGATTGGACACCCCTGCTCTACCCCTGCTCTACACTTTGCTCCTCCCCTAAACATCTACCTTGGAGATCTTTCTATGTTAGGCATATATGGGTGTCCTGATTCTTTTTTGCATCAGCATAGTATTCCATTATATGAATGTATTATAACTTTTCAACCTGTCCCCGAGTGAACTTTTATGCTGCTTCCTGTATTTTGTTATTTCGAGCATCAAGCATTCTTTAAAATGAGCTGTTCTTTAAAATCATACCAATTAGCACAAATTCCCCAATGGTCAGAGCAGGAAATAAAGTTTCAAAGGAATTACGGGACTTGTTTTCAGGCTACAAATGGTGTCAGAGCCCAAATCTGAAGGAACCACCAGAGTCAAATAGATATCTGGCCCCTGTAGTGCTGGGAGAGAGGTTACAGAATCAGAGAGGGGCTTGGACCTCTCAAGTTTATAATCAGTACAGAGGAAAAATAAGATCCTTTTATACTAGGCCAAAATCGGATGATCATAGTAGAGTGGACATTTTTCTCTTCCAGTCTGTTTAGTGAGCTCCTTCTCTTGGTAATAATCCCTTTTCTACTTTATTGTACACTTCGGGTGGAACTACCAATTGGTCTGATATTGAGGTCATGATGTGCCACTGGCCCAGCCTATGACTGGACTGGGGTGGCACATGACCCAAATTGGGCCACTTAGAATCTCCCTTGGGATTTTTGAGAGTGGAGCCTTGTGTCTTGGGCCAATATGCTATGATATCAATTGGAGGTGGCCATGGACCATGTTTCCCACCAAGGAGAGAAAGCCTATCTTTAACATGAGAAAAGGAGACCAACACAGGGAAAGAAGCTGAAAGCTGAGAGAGAGAGAGAGAGAGAGAGAGAGAGAGAGAGAGAGAGACAGGAATCTAGATATACCAGAAACCAGATAATTTTGTTACATGGGCCAAATAATTCCCTTTGTTTGCTTATGCTAATTTTAACTTGGTCTCTGTCACTTACAACATAAAGAATCCTAATATATGTGGTCAGGTTTATAGATCCTTAGATACAATCTAGTCCTATCCCTGTATTTTATTAAAAAAAAAAAAAAAATAGAGTCTACTCCTTGCCAAAGTCAGCAGACAAGTGAGTAATGGAATCAGGATATGAACCCAGGTATCCTGAGGTCCTGGCCACACCTGGTTTCCATCATGTTCCTGACATGCCCTGATCCAGGAGCTCCCGTTGTGTTGGGGGACAATGAGCTGCCCCACTTGGCCTACACTGCACACCCTCCAACTCCACAATCAAGTGCAGGGCCCTCAACTCCGCAAACAGGCAGAAATGTCCCTGGAAAAAGCCTCCTATCACTGGGCGAAGGTCCCTGGGCCACTTGCTCTCTGCAGGCATGGAATGCTCCCTAGAGACTGTGTCTGTGCCTGGGCCACAACCAGCCTCTCCTCCTTACGTCGACTTGGCTGGGTGACGTCACACCTTCACGTGACTGACCCTGGACAGAGGAACCTTCTGGGCTTCACCCCCTCAGGCCCTGCACACTCCGCCTCCCTGATGCCTTCTCCCTGCATTCTGTGCAGCCCCTGACGGCTTCCCAATACACACTACAGTCCCTTACAGCCACACAAGGTCTTAGAGATCACCTCAGTCACTCCACAGTTAAGGAAACGGGCCCTGCTGGGGGAAGTGACTTGGCCAAAGTCCCATAGGTAATAAGAAGCAGCTTAGATAAACAATCTTAAGCACCAGCCATGCCCACAGCACTATAGCAGGTGCTGGGGACGCAGAGGAAAAGGCGTGGGAAAGTAATGAAAAAGGCAAGAGAAAGTAGCACAAGTCCAACACCAATGGACTGAATGCGGGCAGCAGTGGACTGCCAGACTCCAGCCCGCACAGCCCTGCTTCTGGTGTTCGAGGTAAGCTACTGCACTGGTGACTAGGGTGGACGCACAAGGGCCGCACACAGGAGGCAGCCCTGGAGCTGGACAGCCAGAAATGGAGCAGGCAAGAGCGACAGGGCATCTGGCCCAGGACAGAAAGTGAGGAGAGGCTGAGAAGCTCCCGTGATTCACTGAGGTAGGCACATGTCAGGGAGACTGAGGCAGATCACATGAAGGATGGTCAATCCCAGGCTAGGAAGACTGGACTGGATTCTGGGCAAGCAGGGGAGCCATGTAAAGGCTCTGAGCTGGGGAAAGACATTGGTGGAGGCGCCTTAGGGGAGGGTAATCCCCAAAGCTGGAAAGAGGCCGGAGGCGGGGAGACGGCAACAACTGTTTAGCAGCTGCCTTCCACGTGGCTGGCACGACGCTGGGCACCTGTGGTCAATGCCTCATGCAATATTTGCCAATATGAGGCTCAGATCTCACCTCTGTCCACCTCAAAAGGCAACTCAGTGCTCACCACAACTACCTACTCTGCCCTTGCTGCCACCTCCCCAGGATGGCAGGAGGACAGGTAGGGAGGTGCTCCTGGTACAGAACCCTCAGTATCTACGCCTCCTGGGGCCTGGCCCACAGCAAATGCCCAGTGAGTATTTCCCAAGAGATGCACTGGGGCCTGGGAGAGGCCAAGCCCCGTGCAGCAGGGTCCCAGAGGAACGAGTCCACTCCTGAGGGTGCCGGCAGGGGGGGCCCCCTCCAGGGAATCCCACAGGGACCGTCTGATGGGAAGCTCAGGAGGGATGCCAGTATCGGATGGGTTGGGTGACATTTTCAGGCCTTTTGGACAGAAAATTCTGATTCTATAGCACCAGGATGAACATTACTACGCACAGGGTGAGTAGGCAAAATAGATGAGGCAAGCTTCACTCCGGCAGGACACCAGCCCCCCACCCAAACAGCCTGAGCATGAGAGCATCTGGATGGGGCATCTACCCCACCCCTACCTCACTCCTGAAGAGACCAGCTGGCCCTGGGAGTGGAGTCCAATTACCGCCTTGCCTTCCCCTTGATTCCAGGTCTCTGCCTTCTCTTAGGGCAGTGCCTGTCAGAATCCCATTCCCAACAGCTGTCCTGAGCAGGGCAGCTCCAGGTCCCGGCTCAGACCCTGCCAGCCAACAGACTTGCTCCTGAAGATTTTCATTTTCATCATTCTCATGCGACTGTCAAAGCCAACATCCCCAAACTTAAATCATCTAAAATTGCCTATGACCAAGTCCATATATTTTAACACAAGTGTCAGCCCCCTAAGAATATACTGTGGCCAGGCTCAGGGGACCCCCTCATGTCAGCTGCCTGCAGACACCCAGTGTGGAGCTGCATGACACCCCAAGTCCTGAGCCAGAAGGGCTGTTCTGACTGGGAGTGGAGGAGAGGCCTCTAGAGTAACTCAGGATGCAGCTGCTCCGGGCGCAGTGGCTCACGCCTGTAATCCCAACACTTAGGGAGGCCGAGGCAGGAAGATCGCCAAAGAGTTGAAGACCAGCCTGAGCAGCATAGTGGAACCTCATCTCTATATAAATATAAAAATGTATATTCTTTTTTTTTTTTTTGAGACGGAGTCTCGCGCTGTGTCACCCAGGCTGGAGTGCAGTGGCGCGATCTCAGCTCACTGCAAGCTGCGCCTCCCAGGTTCACGCCATTCTCCTGCCTCAGCCTCCGAGTAGCTGGGACTACAGGCGCCCACCACCACGCCCGGCTAGTTTTTTTGTATTTTTAGTAGAGACGGGGTTTCACCATGTTAGCCAGGATGGTCTCGATCTCCTGACCTCGTGATCCACCCGCCTCGGCCTCCCAAAGTGCTGGGATTACAGGCTTGAGCCACCGCGCCCGGCCAAAAATGTATATTCTTAAGGCCAGGCATGGTGGCTCATGCCTGTAATCCCAGCACTTTGGGAGGCCGAGGCAGGTGGATCACCTGAAGTCAGGAGTTCGAGACCAGCCTGGTCAACATGGTGAAACCCTGTCTTTACTAAAAATACTAAAATTAGCCGGGCGTGGTGGTGGGCGCCTACAATCCCAGCTACTTGGGAGGCTGAGGCAGGAGAATTGCTTGAACCCAGGAGGCAGAGGTTACAGTGAGCCAAGATAGCGCCACTGTACTCCAGCCTGGGTGACAAAGTGAGACTCCATGGGAATAAAAAAAAAAAAAAAGTATATATTTTTACAAGTGCCCCAATGTCAGGATGTGAGTTCTCCAAAACGGAGCGCCTTTGAGATACTAAAATTTAATTTCTATGGGTAAGCCAATAAGAAAACACAAGCCAACTCTCCTCACTGTCTGCAAACTCTCAAGAGATACTGACTGGGCTCCTTCCATGTGCCAGGTCCTTTGTTAGGTGTGGGGGACACAGCCCCGCCCTGCACTAAGCCTGCTTTCGAGGGGAAATGAAGGACAGTGGCTGGGCTGTCTACTCAGGAAGTGTGAGGAGAGGCACATGTTGCTGTAGGGGACCAGAGGACACTTTAATCCCAAGACCGTGAGCTGACACTCCCCCAAACTGTGGGAATCGCAGCCTTTCCCCACCCCAGACTGCTGCAGCTTCCTTCCAGTGTTGGAGATGACAATGATGGTGATGGTGGTCACATTTATGAAAGGCTTACTCTGTGTCGGGCACTGTTGTCAGTGCTCAATGTGTACTTTATCACGAATCCTCACAGCAACGCTTTGAAGCAAGTACTGTTACTCTCAATTAGGAAACTGAGGCAAAGGGTAGGGTTGAAAAACTTGCTCAAGGTCACATGGCTAGAAAGTAGCAAAGCCCGGCCGGGCGCGGTGGCTCAAGCCTGTAATCCCAGCACTTTGGGAGGCCGAGACGGGCGGATCACGAGGTCAGGAGATCGAGACCATCCTGGCTAACACGGTGAAACCCCGTCTCTACTAAAAATACAAAAAACTAGCCGGGCGAGGTGACGGGCGCCTGTAGTCCCAGCTACTCGGGAGGCTGAGGCAGGAGAATGGCGGGAACCCGGGAGGCAGAGCTTGCAGTGAGCTGAGATCCGGCCACTGCACTCCAGCCTGGGTGACAGAGCCAGACTCTGTCTCAAAAAAAAAAAAAAAAAAAAAGAAAGTAGCAAAGCCCAAATTTGAAAGTGGGAAGTCCAGTTGCAGAATCTGCTTCCTTAGCCACTTGTAACTGTGGCTTCAGGCCAAGGGACACACTCAAATTACCAGCACCCGTGGGTCCAGTCTCACCAGGTGGCTTGTACAGAGATCTGAGAATAAAACCCAAAGTGCCACGGGCTGGGGATCATCTGGGTCAGCCAGGTCTTCCCTGTCTCGTCTTCTACCTTGATTCTGACCCCAGAGATCACATGGGGCTGGAAGAGTTTCCAGGAGGGCTCAGTGATTGGAGCACCCAGCAGACCACCAGCATGCCTTAGGGCTGTAGGGGTCACATCCACTGCAAAGGGCTAGGTTCCATGAGAAACACAAAGATGGATCCCAAAGGGCACTGGTCCACAGAGGGCTGACAGGTTGCAGGGTCAGACAGCAGGAATGTCAGTTTTCAGGACACAAACGGAAACCAGCAACAGCCAAAAAAGGGAGCCAGGGAGGGTGGGGGAAGGGCATTCATTCCCTGCTGGGGAGGGAGGGGAGGCAGCATTTGAGCTGAGTGGAGGACAGAAGGAAGGGCAACCCAGGCAGGAGGTCCATTCTGGGCAAACGCCCAGATAGAGAGAGACCAGCAGGCAGAGGCCGGCTGGGAGGGTGCACACAGAGAAGGGCGGGGGAAATGCGTGAACAGCAGTCTAGGACACCTGAACTTGATGCATGAGAGGCCACCGAACAGATGCTCATTACCAGTGCTGTGCTTTACAAAAATAACACTAGTTCACAATGGCAAGACCTTCCAGAATGATGCCAAACACACCCAGTGAGGGGCAAAGTCATAGGTACAGGAACAAGGGTCAAAGTTGTTATAAGTTCCAATTAAAATAAATATGGATAATATTTAAACTGAGCCTTAGGCTGGTTGACCATGATGTTCCAGAACCCAAATGTTCTGTCACTGGGTCTGGGGCAGCTGCAGCCATTCTCACTCACGCCATGCACCAACTCACCCATCTGTAAAGCGGTCCCAAAGACAGGCCAAAAACCCCTCTTCAGATCTACAAAAACATGCATCTTTTAGCACTGTCTGTGTTTAGATATCCTCATCAATATGTGACAATAACAGTAAACATTAGTAGCATTATATAAGGACATACAAAATCACTATTGGGAGGCCTGGCTTCAATTTTGAATAAAATTCCTATTTGCCACAATGCAGATACTCCCAGATGCAATTTTTCTCAGGTCTTGAGTCCTGTTTCGTGACTGTGGTACTGCATTATTCTTTCCTGCAACTGATAGCAAAAACCACCATCCATGCTTGGCAGGCCCTTTTGGAGGCTGAAGGCCAGTGGCAAGGGGCACTGTTGCCTCTACTGACCTGATTAACCATCTGGTGCTGCTGGACAGTTCTCTTCTCCTTAAATTCTTCTGATTCAATTTTAATTTCATACATCGCCCCACAACCTCCTAAAATAAACACGATTCAAAAGCATTTCAATTATTAAGTCATGGCAGCCATGGTCCCATATGTCCTCGAAGTACTGTACAATCCAAAGGTCTGAATATTATCATTCAGCACAAAGGAAAGTTGCTAAGACCATTAGGAAAAGATCATGGCTTCCAATCTGACCACATGCTCCTCCTGACAGGTTGCCACAATCCAAAATGTGCTCTTCCTTTTGCGAGGCAGCTGCACCACCCAGGGTTATCACTTGCGGGCAGGAAAGATAAGGCATAAAGCATGGACAACCTAGGGAGTGGAGAGTGTTTCCTTTCACGAGGCCAATAAACACCACAGAAGAGGATGAGAAGGATGGAATTTCAGTGTTCCACCTTCCAAAGGACCGATGATCATTTTTTTTGAAGGGCAAAAATACACCACAATTTGGTCTGAAAACTGTGTAATACTATCCAAAGAAAAGAAAGAACCAGGGGAGCATGAGAGCCGGGGACACAGCAAACATGCTATGCCTGGAGCTGCTTGTGGCTACCTCTAGCACTGCTGGGTCCACAGCACAGCATCCAGGGTTTCATCCTGGGTTTTGGGGGAGAACTTTTTGGTGAAGCCCTCGAGCCAGAGCTTGGTGGGCCATCCACCGCCTGCCTGAGCTTTCCTCCACCTGGTTGGAGAGCTGGTGCTGATGAATGACGATAAACACATAGCTCTAGCATGAAATAACACGGGCAAGAAAATGTCCCCTGCATGATTAACACAGCCAGGCCATTGTACGAGAGGTGCACTGTACTCCACAGGCTTTGTTCTGCTTCTTTTTTTTTTGAGATGGAGTCTTGCTCTGTCATCGAGGCTGGAGTGCAGTGGTGCAATCTGGGCTCACTGCAAGCTCTGCCTCCTGGCTTCATGCCATTCTCCTGCCTCAGCCTCCTGAGTAGCTGGGATTACAGGCGCCCGCCACCATGCCCGGCTAAATTTTTTTTTGTATTTTTAGTAGAGACGGGGTTTCACCATGTTAGCCAAGATGGTCTCGATCTCCTGACCTCGTGATCTGCCTATCTCGGCCTCCCAAAGGACTGGGATTACAGGCGTGAGCCACCGCGCCTGGCCTGTTGTTTCTCTTATAATGTTAGAGAGTCCAAGTTTTGGTTAAACCCAGGTTCTCAGCCTCAACTCCCCTTCTGCACTCTGTCCAGGACTGCGCAGAGCCAGAGCTGGATCAAGCTTTAACTCTGCCCTGGGCCTGGGGCAAGTTCAGGACCTGGTAACATCAAGGCCTCAGCATTGTCCCAAGACCCCTGCAAAGCCCTCACCTGATGTACCATTCCAGCAGATTTTTTTTTTTTTTTTGAGACGGAGTTTTGCTCTTGTTGCCCAGGCTGGAGTGCAGTGGTGCAATTTCAGCTCACTGCAACCTCTGCCTCCTGGGTTCAAGCGATTCTCCTGCCTCAGCCTCCCAAGTAGCTGGGATTACAGGCATCCGCCACCATGCCCGGCTAATTTTTTTTTTTTTCTTTTGTATTTCTGTTGAGATGGGGTTTCACCACGTTGGCCAGGCTGGTCTCAAACTCCTGACCTCAGGTATCCACCTGCCTCAGCCTCCCAGAGTGCTGGGATTACAGACATGAGCCACTGTGTCCAGCCCCAGCAGATTTTTTTTTTTTCTGGAGACACAGTCTTACTCTGTCACCCAGGCTGAGTGCAGTGGCACAATCTTGGCTCATTGCAACCTCTGCCTCCTGGGTTCAAGCAAGTCTCCTGCCTCAGCCTCTTGAGTAGCTGGGACTACAGGTGTGCACCACCACGCCCGGCTGATTTTTGTATTTTTAGTAGAGATGGGGTTTCACCATGTTGGCCAGGCTGGTCTTGAACTCCTGACCTCGTGATCCACCTGCCTCAGCCTCCCAAAGTGCTGGGATTATAGGCGTGAACCACTGCGCCCAAACTCCAGCAGATCTTTAGATCATTTTATTCCCTGTAGTTTCCAGAATAGAATCTACTTTCTAAACTTTCTCCCCAATCCTTGGAAATGTTATGTTCTCAGTAAAGTCAGTGAGCCCTTGTGGCAATGCTGAGTGGCAAAGGCTGCTTCTGGGTGTGGAGAGATTCAGGCTGATGCCTACCCAGCGGCCCATGCCACGGGTCGTTCTGTGTGTGTGTGCGTGTGTATGTGTGGAGAAAGGGCCTATCTTCCCCATCCTGCGGGTGCAGAAGTTGCTTCTCCAGCCTGCTCCTAACACACTGCCAGCCTGAACTTCTAGGTGCCAGTGGCCGCCTAAGAAGGACAGAGCTTGGCTGGGGCTGGTAACTGGCCTTAGGCCTTAGAACTCCCCTGAGTCCTGGTTCTGGTTCCAGTTCCATTGTCTCTTCCCTATGAGGAACTGGGCAGTTCCTTTGGCCTCTCTGGGCTCGTTTCTCGGGGAAAGGAAGGCAGCTGAAGAAAACCTTTCTGGGGTCTACTCCAGCTCTGATAGCCTAGGGCGTCAGAAGAATGGGGGAAAATGAAAGCAAAACCTATTGGAAGTCAAATGACAGACTGTGGACCTGAGCTCTGGGGTGACAGAGAGGGACCTTGTCCGAGCTGAGCCAGGCTGGCAACCTTGAGTCCTCCCAACTGCGCCTTGTCCTCAGTTTCCCTCTGATGTTTCTGAATCCTGACTGCCATCCCATGAGGTGGGGGCAGCCGAGCTCCATCTGTCCAGCAGCAACACATCTTGAGAAGCCACTCACCAGCAGCAAGCCCCCTCCTCCAAGCCCCTGACCCTCTGTCCTTCCAAAGGGCAAAATCTTATCAAAGTGCCGTGGGAAGAATGAGAGAAACCTTACCTGAAATGTCAGTGACTTTTATAGTTGTAGCTCGTGGAAACTTTTCTTTGAGAATTTGGGTCACTCTGAGCTCCCCCTCAGTCTGGGTGGCAAACATCCGATGGTGAAGTGGAAGCTGCCACAGAACAGAGAGGAAGGTCAGGGCAAAGGAAGATGCTGCTGCCCCGAGCTGGGCCACTGTGCAGGGCTGCCTGCCATTCCCCTGCAAGGCAGGCCCCTGAGCCCTCGCCAGCATAGCCATGGGTTATGTCAGAGGGGCTCTGTGGTATCAGGAGTCCATGTAAGTGCCCTGGAACACAGAATAAACTTTTATTGGCGGGGAGAGGATGATTGTTAATAACTCAATTTGACTCCAGAGACAAGAGGCCCCAAACCTAATTCAAGAGATGTTCGATTCCTCATGATAATGTCGTGTGACACTATTATGCCGATAGTTTTATAGGTAAGGAAACTGAGGCACACAGTAATGTGCCCAAGGTAGAATTCGTTAAGAAGATAGAGCCAGAAAAGCTAGACAACCTGCCTCAGATCCATACCACTAGGTCATTCAGCATCTACTGCCCTGGATGGTGGGGCCAAATTCCACACTCCCATCTCCTTTAGGCCTGATTAACATGTCTTGCCCTCCCCAGTGGGATGTGACCTCACAGCCCAGTGCTCAATTAGCCAGCTATTCTTCATCATGTACTCCTTCTCACTGGGGAGCAAAGTCAGAATTCTATGAAAGAACCTGAAGAAGGAACATCTGTAGGTTGTTTACCACTGGCAACAACACCCCTTCCCCAATGGCTACCATGGGGAACCTATGGTTGTGTCTTTTTTGGAGACAGAGTTTTGCTCTGTTACCCAGGCTGGAGTGCAGTGGCACGATCTCAGCTCACTGCAACCTCCACCTCCCAGGTTCAAGTGATTTTCCTGCCCCAGCCTCCTGAATAGCTGGGATTCCAGGCACCCACCATCATGCTAGGCAAATTTTTGAATTTTTAATAGAGACAAGGTTTCACCATGTTGGCCTGGCTGGTCTTGAACCCCTGACCTCAGGTTATCCACCCACCTCAACCTCCCAAAATGCTAGGATTACAGGCGTGAGCCACCGCGCCTGGCCAGGGGAGCCCGTGTTTCTGATGGAACACATCTCAACATTTAGTAGTGAAGGAGCAGAAAAGCAGGTCGGCAGTCACTTGGCTGGGCTGAGTGCATGCTGAAAAGGCAGACTGGGAATGGAGTGTGGCAGGCCTTGAATGCCAGGCTAAATATTGTGGACTGTATCAGACAGGAGATGGGACTCCAGGTGATGGAACCCAGTCTCATGGTACCAAAGTAACCTGCAGGAAACAGTGCCTTCAGGAGTGAGTCAGGAGAGATGCCCAAGTAAGAGGCATTACAATGACGGAAGCACTGGGCACTGGTCCCTGACTAGACGTAGATGACAGGTTGGAGGACACCAGGGCCGTTCATGGGTGCTGGTGCTGAAGGTCCCACCCCTCTACCCCTCAGTCCTTCCTGATAGCTCAGAGCAGGGTCCTGTGTCACAGAATCTCAGAGCACCACTCCTTTAAAATGAGCTGTGCACTGGCTCTCTCACCACTGGTCTTACAGGCCAGAAATGAGTCCGGCAGCATCCCAGAGCTGACCCCAGGGCAGGCTCTCAGAGGCACTTGGTGCTGGATGAATGAATGAGCAGGGGAAGAACTATTCAATTAGGGACAGAAATGCAGGACAGGAGAAAGGCCCAGAGTGTGATGGTCTGTATGGAGGGACAGAAACTTGATGTTCAGAGGCTGGGCAGGATTGCTGGGAGTGAGGGTGGGATGGAGCTGCTTCTGGGGGCACAATCTTGGGGGTAAAGGCGGAGAGTAACCAGATGGCAGGCAGAATCGGCAGCTACTAAGGGGTGAGAGTGGTGAGCGTTGCAGAATCCTTGGGAGAAGCCTTTTATCTTAGTGGATCTGTGGGCAGCGGCCTTTAGTGGAACAATCAACTGACATCCCCAGATGATCACTGTCCACGCTGAAAGTCACCGCAGTGGAAGAACTTCTTTTCATGCACAGGAGAAGCAGGTTCAGAACCAGGGGAGAAGGAAAATGAAAGGAAAGAGAAAGAAGGGTATGAGCTGAAGCAAAGGATGGATCAGAAACGGGGAGAGATTAGGACAGCGCGTGGGAAGTGCCCCCTGCTTGGGTTCTGCTCCGGTAGTGTGGGATTTGGAAGAGGATCAAGGTCAGAGGTCCAGTCGACCTTCCCAAGGCCCCGGCCCCGCTGCAGTCCCCCGCACCCACGCCTTGACTCTGGGGCTATGACTCCTCTCTTCTGCTCCGTAAATCAATCCTTTGCCCGCTGTACTATGACTGTTCATGTGTTCGTCCGTCTGACCTTCAACCTCCACCCAGCTCGGGAGCTCCCCCAGAGCGCGCCGGAGCTTGAAATTTCGAATGCCGTTATCGCTGAGTGAATGAATGAACGAAAGAATGAATGAATGAGAGAAAGGAAGAGGAGCCCCCCATTGCAGGTGCTGCGCGCGCCCTCCGGGAGCTGTTCCTCAAGCCCCGACAGCCGCCGGACCCGCGGTCCCTCCGCAGCTCCCGTCCCGGGGAGAGCAGCCCCGACCCTGCCCGCACTCACCCCGCGGATCCTGCGAAGCAGAGGCGCTGCCGCGGCCCGGCTCCATGCCGCCATGCCCGGCCGACGCGACCCGCCGCCCGAGGTCACTGTATGCCCGAAAGACGCGGAGCCGGGAACCGAGAGCCGCCGCCTTGGGAGAGGCTGCCCCCTGCCGCCCGGAGGCCATCAGCCTCCAGGCCCCGCCCCAGTCCTCAAGGCCCCGCCCCAGAGGCCTCCTGTCGCCTGGCTCCGCCCCCGGAGGCTGCCGGCCTCCCGGCCCCGCCCAGGCCTCCCCTGGCCCTGGCTGACTAGCCACCACCGACACCGCAGCGCCTGCCGGCCTCGGGGCCCCGCCCTCTGCCTTCGCTCGCGCCGCGCTCCTTCAGCCTCCCCAGGGCCTGTTTCACGGATGGGGTCCCCTTGCCCGCGTGAATATCTTCCTCCTCAGCTCGGAAACACTCTAAGGTCTCAGCGACCGATACTGGCCTTCCCTCATCCGAATACCCCTCGTGCCCCGATGTACTTTTCCATTCCCACTCCACATGTTGGCAGCTTAGCTTCTAAGCTGAGGAGCTTGGCCTTCGCTCCAGGTGCTGGAAGGATTTGATTCGCAGTTTACAAAGATCGCTCTGCTCCTGTGAGGAGGGCGTGTAGGGGCTGCAACCAGAGACACAGTCAGAAGCTCCGAGGCTACAGCGATGGTCCAGGTGAGAATGGAGGTGCCTAACTAAACCAGTGGCGGGAGGGATGGAAGAATGAACTGAGACACTTGGGAGGTGAATGGAATCCAGCGATTACATGTGGGAGTGAGGGTGGGAAAGGTATCTGATATGACTCCCGTTTCTGGCTTGGACAATGACTTGGATGGAGGGTTAGGTGGGAGCTGAGTAGAGTCCACGAACAGTTTTTAATTTGCCTGAGTTTAAGGTGCCACAGGACACAGCCTAACAGAGGCCCAGGTTGGAGCCATGGACCATGGAGTCATGAGAATGGAAGGGAAGCTGACGCCATGTGGGATGGGGTAGAACTGTCCGCAAATTCGTCCCGCCTCTGGAGTCTTCAGACCAGTCAAGACCGAAATTGAACCAAGCCTCTCCTCTCTATAGCTGTTATTTGTTTGCAGCACGTGGTCAGGTGGCACCCTGCAGGATTTATCAGCTTTTTGCCAACATTCTGGCCTATGCAATCAATACGTCCCTTCAGCGTTGCACTTGGTTGGATTGGACCTACAGTTGTTCTATATGGATATTATCTAAATTATTTATTACAGTATTAGCTGACTCCTATCTTCTGGCCTTCAGAATTTCTCCTTTGGATCAATTACTAGCCTGTCTTACATTTTCTACTTCATTCCTTTAAAATGTTTACAGATGATTTGCTAACTTCTAAGTTTTCTTCATTGCGGTCAATGATGCAATTTAAACTGTCAAAAAATGTTTTTTCTCAAGCAGGGTAGTAGTGGTAAACCATTCCCTTGCTCTTCAGACAGCATGGTTTAGATGAGGCACACCCATCCCCAGCTCTAGGAATGTAAACAGGACCCAAGTCTGGCTAATCAGAGATTGGCTTAGGGTTGGCCCCATGATCTGAGCCAGACCAATGAGAGTTGGTAGAGGGACTTTTCTGGAACTAAAGAAATGGATCCTGGCGGGGCATGGTGACTCATGCCTGTAATCCCAGCACTTTGGGAGGCCGAGGCAGGTGGATCATCTGAGGTCGGGAGTTCGAGACCAGCCTGACCAACATGGTGAAACCCCGTCTCTACTAAAAATACAAAATTAGCCGGGCGTGGTGGTGCATGCCTGTAATCCCAGCTACTCAGGAGGCCGAGGCAGGAGAATTGCTTGAACCCGGGAGGCGGCGGTTGCAGTGAGCCAAGATGGCGCCATTGCACTCTAGCCTGGGCGACAGAGCGAATCTCTGTCTCAAAGAAAAAAAAAAAAAATGGATCGTTTTCTTTTGCAACTTCTGTTTTAGAATCGGGATATATATGCAGGCTTGTTACGGAGGTATATTGCTTTTGCAACTTGTAGTTTAGAATCGGGGTATATATGCAGGCTTATTACAGAGGTATATAGCTTTTGCAACTTCTAGTTTAGAATCAGGGGGTATATATGCAGGCTTGTTACAGAGGTATATTGCATGGTGCTGAGGTTGGGAGTATGAACGAATCCGTCCTTCAGGTAATGAGCATAGTACCCAACAGGTAGTTTCAACCCTTACCCCCTTCCTCCTTCCCCGTCTTGTGTTCCCCAGTGTCTGTTGTTCCCAGACACTGATCTTTTTCTGCTATGTTGCTAAGCTGGTAGAAAGGCTGGAGTTGCTGGCAACCATCTTTGCAACAATGCAGGGAGAGCTACTTTGGAAATGAAGCAAGACAAAGAAGAAAATAGATAAAAGGAAACAAATGTTTGACTTTGCTTGTACAGCTGGAAACCAGCAATGCTGGAAATAAGCACTATAGGCAGTTTAATGGGTTTGTCACTTGTAACCAAGTGACCCATGGCAAGCTCACAGATTTGTATTGGCAGAATTCCTCCTTTTATTTAAAATGGTACTTTTGGCCAGGCAAGGTGGCTCACACCTGTAATCCAAGCACTTTGGGAGGTCGAGGCGTGCGGATCACCCGAGGTCAGGAGTTCGAGAACAGCCTGGCCAACATGGCAAAACCCCGTCTCTACTAAAAATACAAACCATTAGCTGGCTGCGGTGGCCTTTCTACCAGTTTTTTGTCTCCAAAAAAAAAAAAGGTACTTTTGCTTATCTCTAACCTTCCTCTTCCCCATAATTTAACAATTGTCCATACTATCTGTTACTCTGAGTTGCTCTCTGCCCCATTCTCCCCCTCTTATCCTCAGTTTCCCCTAGACTGTCAGAGCCACCTGAAATGAAAACATTTAGGTCGGGCATAGTGGTTCATGCCTGTAATCCCAGCACTTTGGGAGGCTGAGGCGGGTGGATCACCTGAGGTCAGGAGTTCGAGACCACCCTGGCCAACATGATGAAACCCCATCTCTACTGAAAATACAAAAACTAGCCAGGCATGGTGGCGCATGCCTCTACTCGCAGCTACTCGGGAGGCTGAGGCAGGAGAATCACTTGAACCTGGGAGGCAGGGGTTGCAGTGAGCCGAGATTGAGCCACTGCACTCCAGCCTGGGCAATAGAGTGAGACTTTGTCTCAAATAAATAAAATGAAATAAAATGAAAACATTTACCACTTGAAATCCTTCAGATTCCCCATCACCTACCTACAGGCAAAACTCCCAAATTCTTTTGTATGATTTAACCACTATCCGCCTGTCCAACTGAAATCTACCCTCTACTAATATTATACTTGCACCTCCCTGCATAAGCTATGCTACAAGTTTGGTTATGCAGTTGCCCATCTTTTAAGGTTCAAGCCTTGTCTTCTCCAAAGAGCCACCTCTGACTGCCTCACAGTAAGCTTAGAGCCCGCAACTTACCTGTAACTTTTGTTGCACTTGTGGCCTTTTACAACTATGAATTTATGTATGTGTCTGTTCTCACTGGTTTATAAGCTCCATGAGGATAGAGCCTTCCTTGAGTCATCTGTCAACAGCCCAATATGGGACAAAAAGTGCATGCACTGTGATTACTGAACAGAACTGAGAGAGGCTAAGCAATTTGCGCTCCACAGGTTTAAGTCTGAACTCTTCTAGAAAAGGATTTGCGGGATGATCTGACCAATCTTGGGCTTCCAAATTAGTTCCAACAGTTCCAGTATTTTTTTTCTGACAGAAGCAAATAAGTTTTACTTTATGATTAAAACAAGTGAAATGCATTTAGTCCCAGGAAATGTCAATCCTTTCTGCATCTTACTTTTTTTGCTGTGACCTTGAGATTCTCTTGTTCTCTTCAGTTGTATTGGTCCATGATCACTCATAGCTTTCATACATATATATACATGTGAAACTCAGAAAATTCATTAGGTAGGAACTCTTTGGATGCATCTCCTTTTTTAACTTCATTGGGATGATTTTTCTTTTTTTATTTTATATTATTATTATACTTTAAGTTCTAGGGTACATGTGCATAACGTGCAGGTTTGTTACATATGTATACTTGTGCCATGTTGCTGTGCTGCACCCATCAACTCGTCATTTACATCAGGTATAACTCCCAACGCAATCCCTCCCCCCTCCCCCCGGGGTGATTTTTCATTGCACCATCATTTTATTTTATAGAGCTTCCTAGCACTGCTGAGCATGCAGAATTTTTGCAAATGCAATCCAAAGACTTGCTATATACTAGCTATTTGAACTTGTCTGAGCTTATGTGGCATGGTCTAAAGAATACTGAAATATTTCTGGCATACCTCTTAATTGCAATCACTTTCTCCAGGTTGCTTTATGGATTAAATGAGATAACCTACTAAAGGACTCCAGTAAAAAGCTAAAAAGGTAGCTAGCTTTTGAGGTGCTGTGGCAGAGACTGGCATCTAGTGGCCAGTGATAATGGTGCAGGATAGTGTCTGCACCTAAGTAGGGATAGTGCCTGCACCTAAGTAGGGATAGTGCAGGCTGTAATGTCCATACCTAGTGGGGACATCAATGGGGTATTTGTCAGAGATGCTCCATGGCATAGTTTGGACATTGTTTCTGACTGTGCAGGTTCAAACCCAGAGTCTGGCTCTCCCAAAGATTATCTGAGTTATTCTATTATTTTATAAAGTTTGAAACAGCCATTAGATACCCTTACAAACTTATCATTTTTGTGATGATTTTAAGCCTACTGAAAATGTCAAAAGAAATCCAAAACTGCTAGTTTACCCATAGCTTATACAAAATTAGTATTAACTAGGCCAGGTGTGGTGGCTCATGCCTGTAATCCCAGCACTTTGGGGCCAGGGCAGGCAGCTTACTTGAACTCAGGAGTTCGAGACCAGCCTGGGCAATATGGCAAAACCTCATCTTTACAAAAATTATAAAAAATTAGCCGGGCATGATGGTGCGTGCCTGTTTTCCCAGCTACTCGGGAGGCTGAGACAGGAGGATCACTTGAGCCTGGGAGGTGGAGGTTGCAGTGAGCCAAGATTGTGCCACTGCACTCCAACCTGGGCAACAGAGACCCCATCTCAAAAAAATAAAATCAGTGTTAACTTGTACTATTTAGCCACATTCATTAAGTTTTTAATTTTAACTCTACTATCTCACAACCAGGAATGTACAAGAGATCTGGAGCCTGATTCACATGGCAGGAAGGAGACCACGTATTTTTGTTTGGGATGGGTTTTAGCCACTATCAGAGGAATAGTTTGTTTCTTAGGGGTTGGGTCCTAGTAGTCTGATACTTAGTTCATTTAGGAACGTCCTTTTTTAAGGGCTAAGAAAACATGTTAGCTACTAAATAATATGCAAAGATAACTTTCTAAATTTAAGCTGTACTCAAAAATCCACAGAACCTGCAAAACTCTCAAGTTTCTATATTTAAATAGAAGTGTGTGTTGATATACATACTTTAATCAGTCATTTCTTGCTTTCAATATATTTTATTCTGACGAAGTTACAAAAGTAGATACAAAATACTTTTTTTAAAAGTACAGTTAACTGACTTAGAAAAATAGATAAAGCCCCTAAGGATTTTAAAACACAACATAAATTTTTATGTAAAGAACATTTAAAAATATTTTAGGTGGTAACCAAAACTAACTTACACAAACTATTTTTGATGTAGAATAGAATGCTGTTCTATAGTAAGAAGTCTATAGCACACTGGTAATCCATTTGGATCTACAGAATACTTGTTTGGAATAGAATCTGATAATGAGAGAAAACCCAAATGAATGTCAGTGCAGTTGCTTCAAAAAAAATTACTGCTACCACATGTACTATCATCCCCCAAGGCCTTTTACAGTCTGAAATATCAAAATTGAAAGCAAAAATAAGATGACTAAAGGACTACTACTTTACCTCTTTTCAGAATTCTACAATAGTAGAAACCAAATCCCCTTACTGATCCCGGGGGAAATAATGTGCCTGTTGAAGGTGCTCAGTGTTTGGTGTCCAGGTTGTCATTTTTCAGGTGAGGGTTTCATACTGACAGGAGGCAGGCTCCTAAAACAAGGCAGTAGCACCAGCACCATGACTAGGGCTGCTTAAAAACAAATTTCTAGGACTTATACTCTTTGGGCCTGATTTGTTAATGCTTATGAGGTAATGATATTATGTTTGAGAAGCTCTACTTCTAGTATAACCTCAATGCTCAGAGAGAAAGCCAAAAATACAATCAGGAAACCACAATATTGACAAAACTTAGTATTACCACCAAGATTGTTCCTCTTGCCTTGGCACTACTAAAAAACTTTACCTTTGTTACTAAAGTCATGGTGAATACAGATTTCGCATTTCTCATGTAAGCAGCTATATGAGCTAGGGTTCTATAAGCCTGAGATGAAAGGAAATACTTTGCTGGAAGCCCTGTAAAAATCACTTTATTCACAATCTGAAGAATGAAAGACAAATTTGGCTGTTAATACAAAAACTGTAGTACAAGGAAGTTCAACTGTTTAAAAATCTGCACATCACTGTCCAAGTGTTTTTTGAAGGCCTGAAAATTAAAGCACCATAGGATTAACTGCATAATTTAGCAAGCACTCTCCACCCCGTAACTGTAATCATGTATGAAGAGCAGAGATCAGACACTGAGAGGAGATGGCTTCTGATTAGCAAGCGGAAAGGGAGTGAGTGTTACGGAACAGGCAAACCTTGGACATGGGGAGATAAAAGTAAGAAGAGTCAAAAAGATTGATTTCTATAGGCCTGGCACGGTGGCTGACGCCTGTAATCCCAGAACTTTGGGAGGCTGAGGCGGGTGGATTGCAAGGTCAGGAGATGGAGACCATCCTGGCTAACACGGTGAAACCCCATCTCTACTAAAAATACAAAAAATTAGCTGGGCATGACTAAAAATACAAAAAATTAGCTGGGCGTGGTGGCGGGCACCTGTAGTTCCAGCTACTAGGGAAGCTGGGGCAGGAGAATGGTGTGAACCCGGGAGGCGGAGCTTGGAGGAAGCTGAGATCCCGGCACTGCACTCCAGCCTGGGCGACACAGTGAGACTCTGTCTCAAAAAACAAAAAAACAAACAAAAAAATTGATTTCGTCAAACTGTTATCAAAGGTTGGCCCTCTAGCCAACTGCGGAAGGCACCATCCTCTTCCCATTATCTCCCCTTCCTCCAATTCTCCTCCTCCCCTTGGCTCCCTAGCCTTGGAGGTAAACACTAATATTTCGGTGCACTGTTGGTTAAGCCAGATTGGCTTGGGAACCTGGTAATGTTTTGGTTTTTATTTTAAAAAAAGGACAGTCTGAGTCTCAAAATACCAACACATCTCTGACTTATGTCCCATTTATAAGCTGCCTTTACTACTGTCCTGACATGTGATCGTCTTTCATTTGCTTTAGAGCTTAGTGGTGAAGAGAGGGAACATTTCCATAAGACTGAAAATAAATGGAGAAAAGTGATAACTCTTTTGTTTGAGAATATTTGAAATACTAGAAATAATGAGTAAAGTACAAGCCTACCTGAGAAACTAGTTTCATCACTTGTGGACTTAAAAAAGTAAAGCCAACAGGGTTTAAAGTCGAGAGGCAGTTCACATCCTAAGTGACATCTAGAAACCTGCTCTCTTGTTCACAAATGATCAACATGAACATACAGAATGGCTGACATTTGCACCTTTGGATAAGCTTAAAACATGGATTGTGGAATGTCTAATAGAGGGCTTTTCTTTTTTTTTTTTTCATAATGACTGTCCCACACTTTAATTCCTCAATGATATATGGATGCTACCTAAATCAGATTAAATGTTTTCTTTAAAATTCTGTATACATTTAAGAATGTCTAGAAAATGATTATTTAAAATGGAGTTTCTAAGTAAGTATTTTCTTTATAGTTTAGTGGAGTAAGAAAAATAAATTAAAAAAAAAAAACATCAAATCTAATCTTTATCAAAGCCATCAAGGAGGTTTGTAAAATACTTTGCAAAAATCGCAGCTCTGAACCACATAGAATGCTGATGAACTTAAAGCTTTGCCAGTTTGGCAAGTCTTCCAGTATAATACTTGTGCCTCAGTACATTTTAAATAGACAGCTAGAGTTTACTAAATTCTAGGAACCAAATAAAAAATAAACGTTTTCTTCACTAAAGGGGAAGGTTTTTATATCCCAATAGAAATAGAGGAATTTCAAGTTTTGATACAAAAACAATTAAAACAAGATAAAAACCAAGTGGGAGCTCAGTCCATCTTTTGAATATTAACAGAATGAGGATTTTTTTAAAACTTATTTCTCCCATTTTGTTTCCTTTAAACACATACACTCACTCACTCTCTCAAGAATAGGTAGCACACCAAAACTTTGTGTGTTATAAGATGTATATACCTTCATGGTTTATTGTGATTTTCCTTAAGTTTTATCCTTATTAGGATGAAGTTCATGCATTTCTACACTACTCTTAACTAAGGCTCAAGACAATAAAAACATAGAAGTAATTTTTTAATAAAATGAAATAAAATAATCAAGTACTCTGAGTATTTTTCTCCATTCTCTTATCCAGAATTTCAAGGCCTCTGAAAAATAATGAAATAATAAAAATAGTGGTTTTCAGACCTAAATTTCTTGTAATATTTTGGATTCCTTTTCTCAGCCAAAAGCTACTATCTGAATAAAGCTTTTTAGACTAAAAGCCTGGTCTATCCTTAGAAGACATTAAAAAATTACTTCTGATACACACACTCCTAATAATTTAGATAGATATGAAAACAATATCAAATAAAGATCAAAAAATAAAGTCCCTGTAAAAATAACTTTGGTTGCTCCCACCCACACATGTCATATGATGATTTAAACTGCAATCATGAATTTTGAAAAAATATACGTATCTTACCTATAAAAACACTACCATACAAACTTGTAACTAAAATGTTATCTGAAGTGACACAGATGTTCTAAATCTCAAGGATACTGAAAAATACATTTTTTATTTGTAAAATAAAAGAATAAAACCAATCTGATTGTGTTATTAAGAAATTTGTTCTGGAAACTCATTCATAAATTATTGATGGAAATTCTTCATGTCCATTATGCTGTCACCTGAAACAGATTCAATCATTTTCTTGTAAAGAAATGACTGAGTAAACGAGTAAAAGAATAAGAAGTAAATTTATAAGCTACAGGTTAACCATCACATATTACAACCAAGTATGACTATGTGATAATAACAGGAGTGGTCACACAGTACTTAAGATTTGGCTGTGTCCTTAAGGTCTTACTCGGAAACCTACCTTTGGGATAATCTTATCAGTAGACACAGACAATGGGTATCTTTTTATCCTGTTTTCTTAACGTCTGTATCACTAGTCTATAACAGATAGCAATGAGATAGTTCTAGCAATAGATGAAGCAAGAGGGTAACTGTGTTCTAGAAGAAACATTTATCTGTCTTTTGATCCAAGTTTCTCTATTAATTCTTGAAGAGGTGCCAGCTCACGCCTATCAATCAGATTAAACTCCTAAAAAGAGAAGAAAAATAACAATTAAAAATGGATCTAAAACTGAAACTCTGTAAATGTCTTTTGGAGAAGGAATTCCCAACTTTAGTTTTCCGAAGTCCAAAAGAATGATGAAATAACCTCTGTGAACATTTTAAAATGGGCATTTATTCTCTTTTTCTTTTCCTTTTTTTTTTCTCTTTTTTGTACAGATGTGGTCTATGTTGCCAAGGCTGGTATTGAACTTTGGCCTCAAGTGATCCGCCCACCTTGGCATCCCAAATCCCAAAGTGCTAGCATTACAGGGGTGAGCCACCATGCCCAGCCCTCTCTTTTTAAAAATATAGTTATGGGCTGGGCGTGGTGGCTCAAGCCTGTAATCCCAGCACTTTGGGAGGCCGAGACGGGTGGATCACGAGGTCAGGAGATCAAGACCATCCTGGCTAACACGGTGAAACCCCGTCTCTACTAAAAAAAAAAAAAAAAAACTAGCCGGACGAGGTGGCGGGCGCCTGTGGTCCCAGCTACTCAGGAGGCTAAGGCAGAATGGTGTAAACCCGGGAGGCGGAGCTTGCAGTGAGCTGAGATTCAGCCACTGCACTCCAGCCTGGGTGACAGAGCGAGACTCCATCTCAAAAAAAATAAATAAATAAAAATATAGTTATGATATTGTGATGTAAGTATTGGTCTTCCTCCGTTTCTTGACGCACAGCTCCTAAAACCCTTGTCGGAATCACCAGAATGCTAAGATTATCTTGTGTGCTAATGAGATGACAGGTGGCTGGAGGCTCCTATAAAGCTTCAGAATGGGAACTGGTCAACCTTCAGCCAGCCCTCTGCCGTTCCCAGATCACAACCTCCGGGGAGGGGAAAGGGCTGGCTGAAGGTTGAGTTGATCATCAATGGCCAATTATTTAATCAATCATGGGCAAGTCATGAAGCCTCCATAAAAACACAAAAAAACAGGGCTCAGGAGAGCTTCCAGATAGCTGAACACATGGAGGTTCCTGGAGCATGGCATGCCTGGAGAGAGTATGGAAGCCCCTTCTCCTCTGGCCCTACACATCTCTTCCATCTAGCTGTTCATCTGTATCTTTTGTTAGCATCTTTCATAATAAATGGGTAGAGATAAGTATTTCCCTGAGTTCTATAAGCTGCTCTAGCAAGCTAATCAAACCCAAGGAGGGGGTTGTGGGAACCCTGGTTTATAGTCAGAGGTATAGTTGACAATGTATTACTTTTGACTGATATCCCAAGTTGGGAGGCAGTCTTGTGGGACTGAGCTCTCAAACTTGTAGGATCTGATGCTACCTCCAGATAGACATTATCAGAATTGAATCATATTATAGGACATTCATCTGGTGTCCACTGTAGAAATGATCACTTGCTTGGTGTGTGAGAGACAGTCCCCATGTTTGGTCACAGAAGCATTCTGTGTGGTGAGAGTATAGTAGGAAAAAGCAAGTTTGTTTTTTCCTATATTCTTACAATGGGAGGCTTATTAAAGAAGCAACTCTAGGTATCAGTATGATCCTCACTGTGTTAAACATTGAAATCAAAACTGTATACATATTTAAATTTACATAAAAATTACTTGAAAGAGGCTGGGTGTGGTGGCTCACGCCTGTAATCCCAGCACTTTGGGAGGATGAGGTGGGTGAGATCACTTGAGGTCAGGAGTTCGAGACCAGCCCGGCCAACATGGTGAAACCTCATGTCTAGTAAAAATAGAAAAATTAGTCGGGCGTGGTGGCAGGTGCCTCTAATCCAAGCTACTCAGGAGGCTGAGGCAGGAGAACTGCTTGAACCCAGGAGGCAAAGGTTGCAGTTAGCCGAGATAGTGCTACCGTACTCCAGTCTGGGCGACAGAGCGAGACTCTGTCTCAAAAAAAAAAAAAAAAAAACAAAACTACCTGAAAACTACAAACTGAATTTCTGATAAAGGGGCAGTAGACCTTTTATGCAACAATCTGAGAAGGAAGATCAGGAAGAGCATGGTATAGTACACAGAACTATAATACACAATATCTACTATAAAGCTACCAGGTTTTTTCATAAAATATCTAGACAGACATGTGTATGTAACTCAATATGCAAAAATGTATGTATCTCTAAAGTTAGGCTAAAGGCATATCAATTCTTTGATATCTTTTTCAAATAATGTGAATTATTTTGATTTTTTAAAGTTCAAATTCTGGCCAGGTGCTGTGGCTCAGGCCTGTAATTCCAGCACTTTGGGAGGCTGAGGAGGGTGGTCAGAAGGTCACCTGAGGTCAGATGTTCAAGACCAGCCTGGCCAACATGGGAAATCCCGTCTCTACTAAAAATACAAAAATTAGTTGGGGGTAGTGGTGGACACCTGTAATCACAGCTATTCGGGAGGCCGAGGCAGGAGAATCACTTGAACCCAGGAGGCGGAGGTTGCAGTGAGCCGAGATCATGCCACTGCATTCTAGCCTGGGCCACAGAGTGAAACTCTGTCTCAAAAAAAAAAAAAAAAAAAAAAAAAAAAAGGTTCCAATTCTGACTAAGGGTCCATAAAGCAACAGGCCATAACCCTGAATGGATAATCCTAACCACAGACCTAGGGAGGCCACAGGCAGAAGGCCCAAATGGGGGTGATACCTTTTTATACTGCTGCATACATCAATAAAATAAACAATGTGGAAAAGAGAACAAAACAGAAAAGAGAAGCTTGCCTATAATTGGCTCTACATCTACAAATAGGACACACTGCTCTTTGTTGAAGTTCCCAACCCAAATAAGTCCAAGTCACAAGACACAGAAATCGACATGGATCAACTTACCTGAACAAAGAAAATAAAGTGCTTAAAGGAGGTGTTGAGGTGGGCCTCCTCTTGCAGCTGCATCACAGAATCAAAGTGCTGGTGATAAATATGGGCATAAACCCTGAACAGACGCTTTAGAATAGTCTTTGCCACAGACATAAAGTTTTTGGGAAATGGGACACCTGCAATTAAATACACGTAGGAAACAATTAGTCTGTTATCTAATTTAACAGTAGAAAGTTGTTTGTGACAGGGTCTCACTTTGTCACTCAGGCTGGAGTGCAGTGGTGCAATCTCAGCTCACTGCAGCCTCGACCTCCTGGGCTCAAGTGATCCTCCCACCTTGGCCCCCCAAGCAATCTGAACTACAGGTACACGCCACCACGCCCAGCTAATTTTTTGTATTTTTTGTAGAGATGGGGTTTCGCCATGTTGCCCAGGCTGGTCTTGAACTCCTGAGCTCAAGCAATCTGCCTGCCTCAGCCTCTTAAAGTGCTAGGATTACAGGCATGCCCAGCCTAACGGCAGAAAGTTTACACACTGCCATGAGCACCTGCAACACATAAACACACACATTCATAAATACACACGAACCTACCTCCGTATATATTTTTTATTTTTTATTTTTTTTGAGACGGAGTCTCGCTCTGTTGCCCAGGCTGGAGTGCAGTGGCCGGATCTCAGCTCACTGCAAGCTCCGCCTCCCGGGTTTACACCATTCTCCTGCCTCAGCCTCCTGAGTACCTGGGACTACAGGCGCCCACCACCACGCCCGGCTAGTTTTTTTGTATTTTTTTTCAGTAGAGACGGGGTTTCACCGTGTTAGCCAGGATGGTCTCAATCTCCTGACCTCATGATCCGCCTGTCTCGGCCTCCCAAAGCGCTGGGATTACAGGCTTGAGTCACCGCGCCCGGCCTGTATATATTTTTTAAAGCCAAGGAAGTGAAAACCCAAACCCAAATCCTCACAAAGTACCCACTTTTTTCTGACTGCCTTAGGCACAGGTATCAAATTATGTAAGATGCTGCTGAATCAAAGTTCAAAAATCCTGCAGTTTTAGTTGGTTTTGTTTTGTTTTTGTGTTTTTGAGACTGAGTCTCACTCTGTCATCCAGGCCGGAGTTCAGTAGCACAATCATGGTTCATTGCAACCTCCACCTCCCAGGCTCAAGCAATCCTCCCACCTCAGCCTCCCAAGTAGCTGGGACTACAGGTGTGCACTACTACACCTGGCTGATTTTTGTATTTTTAGTAGAGATGGGTTTTTGCCATGTTGGCCAGCCTGATCTCGAATTCCTGGCCTCAAGTGATCCGCCTGTCTTGGCCTCCCAAAGTACTGAGATTTAGTTCTTTAATAATATTAGAGAGTTTCTTTCTGAAATTAAATGCAATAAGAGTTACGTATTTTGATTATAAATATTTTTACTTTGTAATTTGTAACTCTAAAGCAATTACACTGGCTTGGCATGGTGGCTCATGCTTGTAATCCTAGCATGTTGAGAAGCTGAAGTGGGCAGACTGCCTGAGTTCATGAGTTCAAGATAAGCCTGAGCAACACGGTAAAACCTCGTCCCTTAGGAAAAAAAGAAGAAGAAATTACATACATACACACTCTCTCAATGAAGACTGGAAACTCTCCTAAGCAAAATAAAAAGGCAGCCGGGCACAGTGGCTCACGCCTGTAGTCCTAGCACTTTGGGAGGCCGAGGCGGGTGGATCACGAGGTCAGGAGGTCGAGACCAGCCTGGCCAAAGAGACCAGCCTGGCCAACATGGTGAAACCCCATCTCTACTAAAAATACAAAAATTAGCCGTTAGTGGTGGCGGGCAACTGTAATCCCAGCTACTCAGCAGGCTGAGACAGAGAACTGCTTGAACCCGGAAGGCAGAGGTTGCAGTGAGCCAAGATCATGCCACTGCACTCCAGCCTGGGCAACACAGCAAGACTCCGTCTCAAAAAAAAAAGAAAATAAGAAAATAAGCACCTTTTTAGAAAACAGCTGGGGTGGAGTTTGGTATCTTTCCAAGCAGTGGAGATGGGGATCCAACTGGTTACATTCCTGAGAATTCTGGCTGACAACATCAAAGTCCATCAGAAAACAGGGATAGGTAGGTCAGGAGTGCGAGACCAGCCTGACCAACATGGTGAAACCCTGTCCCTACTAAAAATACAAAAATTAGCCGGGCGTGGTGGCTAAGGCCTGTAATCCCAGCTACTCAGATAGCTGAGACAGAAGAATCACTTGAACCCAGGAGGCGGAGGTTGCAGCGAGCCAAGGTCACCACCACTGCACTCCAGCCTGGGCGACAGAGTGAGACTCCATCTCAAAAAATAAAAATAAAAAAATAACCTAAATTAGTTGGCCTTAAAGGTCTGTTCCACAAGACTACTCTTGAAACATGTTCTTTTTTCAACCTTTCAGAAAACGAAGGCTTGCTCTTTCCTTGCATTTTTTCCCACCCAGTTCTCAATAACCTGAAACTCGGTATATTTTGCTGTTTGTGGTTATTCCCCACCACCACCCCAGTCCTCATTAACTTGACTTTTCAGACATTATCCTGGAGCTTATAGGCATGTTTTCCTGGGCAGGATCTTGTATTCACGTATTGAAAAAGCAGATTTCTGACCGGGCACGGTGGCTCACACCTGTAATCCCAGCACTTTGGGAGGCTGAGGTGGGCGGATCATGAGATCAGGAGATCGAGACCATCCTGGCTAACATGGTGAAACCCTGTCTCTACTAAAAATACAAAAAATTAGCTGGGCGTGGTGGTGGTCACCTGTAGTCCCAACTACTCGGGAGGCTGAGGCAGGAGAATGGTGTGAACCCAGAAGGCAGAGCTTGCAGTGAGCTGAGATCGCGCAACTGCCCTCCAGCCTGGGCAACAGAGCAAGACTCTGCTTCAAAAAAAAAAAAAAAGAAAGTTAAAGAAAAGCAGCAGCAGGCCGGGCACGGTGGCTCAAGCCTGTAATCCCGGCATTTCGGGAGGCCGAGACGGGCGGATCACGAGGTCAGGAGATTGAGACCATCCTGGCTAACATGGTGAAACCCCGTCTCTACTAAAAAATACAAAAAAACTAGCCGGGCGCGGTGGCGGGCACCTGTAGTCCCAGCTACTCGGGAGGCTGAGGCAGGAGAATGGCATAAACCCGGGAAGCGGAGCTTGCAGTGAGCTAAGATCCGGCCACTGCACTCCAGCCTGGGCGACAGAGCAAGACTCTGTCTCAAAAAAAAAAAAAAAGAAAAGAAGAAGCGGATTTCTGGCCAGGTGCAGTGGCTCATGCCTGTAATCTCAAGCTCTTTGGAAGACTGAAGCAGAAAGGTTGCTTGGGCCTAGAAGTTTGAAACCAGCCTGGGCAACATAGTGAGGCCTCGTGTCTACAAAAAATTAAAAAATTAGCTGGGAGCGATTGTACACATGCCTGTGGTCTCAGCTACTCAAGTGGCTGATATAGGAGGACCACTTGAGCCTGGGAGGTCGAGGCTGCAGTGAGCTGTAATTGCACCACTGCACTCTGGCCTGGGCAACAGAGGGAGACTCTGTCTCAAGAAAAAAAAAAAAACAACCAGATTTCAAAATCAAACATCTTTTTTATCAGAATGTATAAACGGGCATCTAATAAAAGGATACATATATTCATAAAAAATTAATTATAAACAGTTCTGTCTGAGACTAAATAACTGGCAAAAGTAAGATGCAGATAATAGCCTAATGGCAGGGCAGTGGGAGTGAGAGGTGGTAGATCACAATGAATTATTTAAGAATAGGAAAATGAGAAAAAAGCTAGGCGTGGTGGCTCATGCCTGTAATTCCAGCACTTTGGGAGGCCAAGGTGGGTTAATCACTTGAGGTCGGGAGTTCAAGACCAGCCTGGCCAACATGGTGAAACCCTGTCTCTATCAAAAACTACAAAAACTAGCCAGGTGTGGTGGTGGGCGCCTGTAGTCCCAGCTACTCGGAGGCTAAGGCATGAGAATCGCTTGAACCCAGGAAGCGGAGGTTGCAGTGAGCCAAGACTGTGCCATTGCCCTCCAGCCTGGGTGACAGAGTGAGACCCTGTCCCCCCCCCCAAAAAAAAAAGAGAAAAAGAGGATAAATCAAAAGAATTACTTACCTTCCATAAGCAGAGACTTTAATCTTTAATGAGTAAAGAAATAAGTAATTTGTTTAAATCTAAACACTTTCCAAGCTAAATTTAACAGATATATTGGCCAGGTGCGGTGGCTCAAGCCTGTAATCCCAGCACTTTGGGAGGCCGAGACGGGCGGATCACGAGGTCAGGAGATCGAGACCATCCTGGCTAACACAGTGAAACCCCGTCT